>NC_090387.1:38146601-38404709 GCF_036365525.1 Heterodontus francisci
TTGGGAGGGAGAGAGCGAGAGAGGTGGAGGGAGAGAGAGCGAGAGAGGTGGGAGGGAGAGAGAGAGAGAGTGGGAGGGAGAGTGAGAGGTGGAGGGAGAGAGGAGAGGTGGGAGGGAGAGAGAGAGAGGTGGGAGGGAGAGAGAGAGAGGTGGGAGGGAAAGGAGAGGTGGGAGGGAGAGAGGGGGAGGGAGAGAGGGAGGTGGAGGAGAGGAGGTGGGAGGGAGAGAGGGTGGGAGGGAGAGAGGGATGTGGGAGGGAGAGAGGAGAGGTGGGAGGAGAGAGAGGTGGGAGGAGAGAGAGAGGTGGGAGGGAGAGAGAGAGGTGGGGAGGAGAGAGAGGTGGGAGGGAGAGAGAAGGTGGGAGGAGAGAGAGAGAGAGAGAGGTGGGAGGGAGAGAGAGAGAGAGAGGGAGTGGAGAGGGGAGAGAGAGAGGTGGAGGGAGGGAGAGAGAGGTGGGAGGGAGAGAGAGGTGGCAGGGAGAGAGAGGGTGGGAGGGGGAGAGAGAGGTGGGAGGGGGAGAGGGAGGTGGGAGGGGGAGAGGGAGGTGGGAGGGGGAGAGGGAGGTGGGAGGGATAGAGGGAGGTGGAGGGATAGAGGGAGGTGGGGAGGAGAGAGGGAGGTGGGAGGGAGAGAGGGAGGTGGGAGGGAGAGAGGGAGGTGGAGGGAGAGAGGGAGGTGGGAGGAGAGAGGGAGGTGGGAGGGAGAGAGGGAGGTGGGAGGGAGAGAGAGAGGTGGGAGGGAGAGAGAGATTTGGGAGGGAGAGAGAGAGGTGGGAGGGAGAGAGAGAGGTGGGAGGGAGAGAGAGACGGTGGGAGGGAGAGAGAGAGGTGGGAGGGAGAGAGAGAGAGAGGGTGGGAGAGAGGGGAGGTGGAGGAGAGAGAGAGAGGTGGGAGGGAGAGAGAGAGAGGTGGGAGGGAGAGAGAGAGAGGTGGGATGGAGAGAGAGAGAGGGGGTGGGAGGGAGAGAGGGAGGTGGGAGGTGGGAGGGAGAGAGGGAGGTGGGAGGGAGAGAGGGAGGTGGGAGGGAGAGAGGGAGGTGGGAGGGAGAGAGGGAGCAGGGAGGGAGAGAGGGAGGTGGGAGGGAGAGAGAGAGGTGGGGGGGAGAGAGAGAGGTGGGGGGAGAGAGAGAGGTGGGGGGAGAGAGAGAGGTGGGAGGGAGAGAGAGAGGTGGGAGGGAGAGAGAGAGGTGGGAGGGTGAGAGAGAGGTGGGAGGGAGAGAGAGAGGTGGGAGAGAGAGAGGGAGGTGGGCGAGAGAGAGGGAGGTGGGCGAGAGAGAGAGAGGTGGGCGAGAGAGAGAGAGGTGGGAGAGAGAGAGAGGTGGGAGAGAGAGAGAGGTGGGAGAGAGAGAGAGAGAGGTGGGAGAGAGAGAGAGAGGTGGGAGAGAGAGAGGTGGGGAGAGAGAGAGAGAGAGAGGTGGGAGAGAGAGAGAGAGAGGTGGGCGAGAGAGAGAGAGAGGTGGGCGAGAGAGAGAGAGAGGTGGGAGAGAGAGAGAGAGGTGGGAGAGAGAGAGGTGGGAGAGAGAGAGAGAGAGGTGGGCGAGAGAGAGAGGTGGTCGAGAGAGAGAGAGAGGTAGGAGAGAGAGAGAGAGAGAGAGAGGGAGATGTGGCAGAGAGAGAGAGATGTGGGAGGGAGAGAGAGAGGTGGGAGAGAGCGAGGAGAGAGAGAGAGAGGTGGGGAGAGAGCGAGAGAGAGAGAGAGAGAGGTGGGAGAGAGTGAGAGAGGTGGGAGATTGAGAGAGAGGTGGGAGATTGAGAGAGAGGTGGGAGATTGAGAGAGAGGTGGGAGAGAGAGAGAGAGGTGGGAGAGAGAGAGAGAGGTGGGAGAGAGAGAGGAGAGGTGAGGGAGAGAGAGAGAGAGAGGTGGGAGAGAGAGAGAGAGAGGTGGGAGAGAGCGAGAGAGGTGGAGAGAGCGAGAGAGGTGGGAGAGAGCGAGAGAGGTGGGAGAGAGCGAGAGAGGTGGGAGAGAGCGAGAGAGGTGGGAGAGAGCGAGAGAGGTGGAGAGAGCGAGAGAGTGGGAGAGAGCGAGAGAGGTGGGAGAGAGCGAGAGAGGTGGGAGAGAGAGAGAGAGAGGTGGGAGAGAGAGAGAGAGAGAGGTGGGAGAGAGAGAGAGAGAGAGAGGTGGGGAGAGAGAGAGAGAGAGAGAGGTGGGGAGAGAGAGAGAGAGAGGTGGGAGAGAGAGAGAGAGGTGGGAGAGAGAGTGAGAGAGGTGGGAGAGAGAGAGAGAGAGGTGGGAGAGAGAGAGAGAGTGACAGTGAGAGAGAGAGAGAGAGGTGGGAGAGAGAGAGAGGGAGAGAGAGGTGGGAGAGAGAGAGAGGGAGAGAGAGGTGGGAGAGAGAGAGAGGAGAGAGAGGTGGGAGAGAGAGAGAGGGAGAGAGAGGTGGGAGAGAGAGGAGTGGGAGGGAGAGAGAGGTGGGAGGGAGAGAGAGGTGGGAGGATAGAGAGGTGGGAGGAGAGAGAGGTGGGAGGGAGAGAGAGGTGGGAGGGAGAGAGAGGGTGGGAGGGAGAGAGAGGTGGGGGAGAGAGAGGTAGAGATAGGTGGGAGGGAGAGAGAGAGATGGGTGAAAGAGAGAGAGAGGTGGGAGGGAGGAGAGAGAGAGAGGTGGGAGGGAGAGAGAGAGAGAGAGGTGGGAGGGAGAGAGAAAGAGAGAGGTGGGAGGGAGAGAGAAAGAGAGAGGTGGGAGGGAGAGAGAGAGAGAGGTGGGAGAGGGAGAGAGAGAGAGAGGTGGGAGAGAGAGAGAGAGAGAGAGAGAGAGGTGGGAGGGAGAGAGAGAGAGAGAGAGGTGGGAGGAGAGAGAGAGAGAGAGGTGGGAGGGAGAGAGAGAGAGAGAGGTGGGAGGGAGAGAGAGAGAAAGAGGTGGGAGGGAGAGAGAGAGAGATGGGAAGGAGAGAGAGAGGTGGGTAAAAGAGAGAGAGAGGTGCGAGAGCGAGAGAGGTGGGAGGGAGAGAGAGAGAGGTGGGAGGGAGAGGGAGAGGTGGGAGATAGAGGTTGGAGAGAGATAGAGAGAGAGGTGAACAGAGATAGAGAGGTGTGCGAGAGAGAGAGGGGAGAGAGAGAGAAAGAGAGGTGGGAGAGAGAGAGAGGTGGGGAGGGAGAGAGAGGGTGGGGAGAGAGAGAGAGGTAGAGATAGCTGGGAGGAGAGAGAGAGGTGGGTAGGTAAAGAGAGAGAGAGGTGCGAGAGCGAGAGAGGTGGGAGGGAGAGAGAGGAGAGAGAGAGGTGGGAGGGAGAGAGAGAGAGGTGGGAGGGAGAGAGAGAGAGGTGGGAGGGAGAGAGAGAGAGGTGGGAGGGAGAGAGGGAGGTGGGAGGGAGAGGAGAGAGAGAGGAGAGAGGGTGGAGGGAGAGAGAGAGAGGGGTGGGAGGGAGAGAGGGCTGGAGGGAGAGAGAGAGAGGTGGGAGGGAAGAGCGAGAGAGGTGGGAGGGAGAGAGCGAGAGAGGTGGGAGGGAGAGAGCGAGAGAGGTGGGAGGAGAGAGCGAGAGAGGTGGGAGGGATGAGAGCGAGAGAGGTGGGAGGGAGAGAGTGAGAGAGGTGGGAGGGAGAGAGCGAGAGAGGTGGGAGGGAGAGAGAGAGGTGGGAGGGAGAGTGAGAGGTGGAGGGAGAGTGAGAGGTGGGAGGAGAGAGGAGAGAGGGAGGGAGGGAGAGAGAGAGAGGTGGGAGGGAAAGGAGAGGTGGAGGGAGAGAGGGGGGAGGGAGAGAGGGAGGTGGGAGGGAGAGAGGAGGTGGGAGGGAGAGAGGGTGGAGGGAGAGAGGGATGTGGGAGGAGAGAGAGAGGTGGGAGGGAGAGAGAGAGGTGGGAGGAGAGAGAGAGGTGGAGGGAGAGAGAGAGGTGGGAGGAGAGAGAGAGAGAGAGGTGGGAGGGAGAGGAGAGAGGGTGGGAGGGAGAGAGAGAGGTGGGAGGGAGAGAGAGAGGTGGGAGAGAGAGAGGGAGGTGGGAGAGAGAGAGGGAGGTGGGAGAGAGAGAGAGAGCTGGGAGAGAGAGAGCTGGGAGAGGGAGAGAGAGCTGGGAGAGAGAGAGAGAGATGGGAGAGAGAGAGAGAGAGGTGGGCGAGAGAGAGAGAGAGAGGTTGGGAGAGGAGAGAGGGAGGTGGGCAAAGAGAGAGAGAGGTCGGCGAGAGAGAGAGAGGTGGGAGAGAGAGAGAGAGGTGGGAGAGAGAGTGGAGAGAGGTGGGAGAGAGAGAGAGAGAGGTGGGAGAGAGAGAGAGAGAGGTGGGGGAGAGAGAGAGAGAGGTGGGGGAGAGAGAGAGAGAGAGAGGTGGGGGAGAGAGAGAGAGAGAGGGAGAGGTGGCAGAGAGAGACAGAGAGAGAGAGAGAGGTGGGAGGGAGAGAGAGAGGTGGGAGAGAGCGAGAGAGAGAGAGAGAGAGAGGTGGGAGAGAGAGCGAGAGAGGTGGGAGAGAGCGAGAGAGGTGGGGAGAGAGCGAGAGAGGTGGGAGAGAGCGAGAGAGGTGGGAGAGAGAGCGAGAGAGGTGGGAGAGGTGGGAGAGAGCGAGAGAGGTGGGAGAGAGCGAGAGAGGTGGGAGAGAGCGAGAGAGGTGGAGAGAGCGAGAGAGGTGGGAGAGAGCGAGAGAGGTGGGAGAGAGCGAGAGAGGTGGGAGAGAGCGAGAGAGGTGGGAGAGAGCGAGAGAGGTGGGAGAGAGCGAGAGAGGTGGGAGAGAGCGAGAGAGGTGGGAGAGAGCGAGAGAGGTGGGAGAGAGCGAGAGAGGTGGAGAGAGCGAGAGAGGTGGGAGAGAGCGAGAGAGAGGTGGAGAGAGCGAGAGAGGTGGGAGAGAGCGAGAGAGGTGGGTGAGAGCGAGAGAGGTGGGAGAGAGCGAGAGAGGTGGGAGAGAGCGAGAGAGGTGGGAGAGAGCGAGAGAGTGACAGTGAGAGAGAGAGAGAGGTGGGAGAGAGAGATAGTGGGAGAGAGGTGGGAGAGAGAGATGTGGGAGAGAGAGAGAGGGAGAGAGAGAGAGAGGGAGAGAGAGGTGGGAGAGAGAGAGGTGAGAGAGAGAGAGAGAGAGGTGGGGGGGAGTGAGAGAGGTGGGAGGGAGAGAGAGAGGTGGGGAGGGAGAGAGAGAGGTGGGAGGAGAGAGAGAGGTGGGAGGGAGAGAGAGAGGTGGGAGGGAGAGAGAGAGGTGGGAGGGAGAGAGAGAGGTGGGAGGAGAGAGAGAGAGGTGGGAGGAGAGAGAGAGGTGGGAGGGAGAGAGAGAGGTGGGAGGGAGGAGAGAGAGGTGGGGAGGGAGAGAGAGAGGTGGGAGGGAGAGAGAGAGGTGGGAGGGAGAGAGAGAGGTGGGAGGGAGAGAGAGAGGTGGGAGGAGAGAGAGAGGTGGGAGGGAGAGAGAGAGGTGGGAGAGAGAGAGGGAGGTGGTGAGAGAGAGAGAGAGCTGGGAGAGAGAGAGAGAGCTGGGAGAGAGAGAGAGAGCTGGGAGAGAGAGAGAGAGATGGGAGAGAGAGAGAGAGAGGTGGGCGAGAGAGAGAGAGAGAGAGGTAGGAGAGGGAGAGGGAGGTGGGCAAGAGAGAGAGAGATTTCGGCGAGAGAGAGAGAGGTGGGAGAGAGAGAGAGAGGTGGGAGAGAGAGAGAGAGAGGTGGGAGAGAGAGAGAGAGAGAGGTGGGGGAGAGAGAGAGAGAGAGAGGTGGGAAAGAGAGAGAGAGAGAGAGGTGGGGGAGAGACGAGAGAGAGAGGGGAGAGGTGGCAGAGAGAGACAGGAGAGAGAGAGAGGTGGGAGGGAGAGAGAGAGGTGGGAGAGAGCGAGAGAGAGAGAGAGGTGGGAGAGAGAGTGAGAGAGTGGGAGATTGAGAGAGAGGTGGGAGATTGAGAGAGAGGTGGAGAGAGCGAGAGAGGTGGGAGAGAGCGAGAGAGGTGGGAGAGAGCGAGAGAGGTGGGAGAGAGCGAGAGAGGTGGGAAGAGAGCGAGAGAGGTGGAGAGAGCGAGAGAGGTGGGAGGAGAGCGAGAGAGGTGGGAGAGAGCGAGAGAGGTGGGAGAGAGCGAGAGAGGTGGGATGAGAGAGCGAGAGAGGTGGGAGAGAGCGAGAGAGGTGGGAGACAGCGAGAGAGGTGGGAGAAGAGCGAGAGAGGTGGGAGAGAGCGAGAGAGGTGGAGAGAGCGAGAGAGGTGGAGAGAGAGCGAGAGAGGTGGGAGAGAGCGAGAGAGGTGGGATGAGAGCGAGAGAGGTGGAGAGAGCGAGAGAGGTGGGAGAGAGCGAGAGAGGTGGAGAGAGAGAGAGAGTGACAGTGAGAGAGAGAGACAGGTGGGAGAGAGAGATGTGGGGAGAGAGGTGGGAGCGAGAGATGTGGGAGGAGAGAGAGAGGGAGAGAGAGAGAGAGGGAGAGAGAGGTGGGAGAGAGAGAGAGGTGGGAGGAGAGTGAGAGAGGTGGGAGGGAGAGAGAGAGGTGGGAGGGAGAGAGTGAGGTGGGAGGGAGAGAGTGAGGTGGGAGGGAGAGAGAGAGGTGGGAGGGAGAGAGAGAGGTGGGAGGGAGAGAGAGAGGTGGGAGGGAGAGAGGAGGGTGGGAGGAGAGAGTGGGTGGGAAGGAGACAGAGAGGTGGGAAGGAGAGAGAGAGGTGGGAGGGAGAGAGAGGGTGGGAGAGGAGAGAGAGGTGGGAGGGAGAGAGAGAGGTGGGAGGGAGAGAGAGAGGTGGGAGGGAGAGAGAGAGGTGGGAGGGAGAGAGAGAGGTGGGAGGGAGAGAGAGAGGTGGGAGGGAGAGAGAGAGGTGGGAGGGAGAGAGAGAGGTGGGAGGAGAGAGAGAGGTGGGAGGAGAGAGAGAGGTGGGAGGGAGAGAGAGAGGTGGGAGGGAGAGAGAGAGAGGTGGGAGAGGAGAGGTGGTGAGAGAGAGGGAGAGGTGGGAGGGAGAGAGGTTGGAGAGAGATAGAGAGAGAGGTGGAACGAGATAGAGAGGTGTGCGAGAGAGAGAGAGAGATGGCAGAGAGAGAGAAAGAGGTGGAGAGAGAGAGAGAGGTGGGAGGGAGAGAGAGAGGTGGGAGGAGAGAGAGAGGTGGGAGGGAGAGAGAGAGAGGTGGGAGGCAGAGAGAGAGAGATGGTGGGAGGGATGAGAGAGAGAGGTGGGAGGGGAGAGAGAGAGAGGTGGGATGGAGAGAGAGAGGGAGGTGGGAGGGAGAGAGGGAGGTGGGAGGGAGAGAGGGAGGTGGGAGGGAGAGAGGGAGGTGGGAGGGAGAGAGAGAGGTGGGGGGGAGAGAGAGAGGTGGGGGGGAGAGAGAGAGGTGGGGGGGAGAGAGAGAGGTGTGGGGGAGAGAGAGAGGTGGGAGGGGAGAGAGAGAGGTGGGAGGAGAGAGAGAGAGGTGGGAGGGAGAGAGAGAGGTGGAGAGAGAGGGAGGTGGGCGAGAGAGAGGAGGTGGGAGAGAGAGAGAGAGGTGGGAGAGAGAGAGAGGTGGAGAGAGAGAGAGAGAGAGGTGGGAGAGAGAGAGAGAGGTGGGAGAGAGAGGTGGGAGAAGAGAGAGAGAGGTGGGCGAGAGAGAGAGGTGGGCGAGAGAGAGAGAGAGGTGGGAGAGAGAGAGAGAGGTGGGAGAGAGAGAGGTTGGGAGAGAGAGAGAGAGAGGTGGGCGAGAGAGAGAGGGTGGGCGAGAGAGAGAGGTGGGCGAGAGAGAGAGAGAGGTAGGAGAGAGAGAGAGAGAGAGAGAGAGGGAGATGTGGCAGAGAGAGAGAGATGTGGAGGGAGAGAGAGAGGTGGGAGAGAGCGAGAGAGAGAGAGAGAGGTGGAGAGAGCGAGAGAGAGAGAGAGAGGTGGAGAGAGCAGAGAGAGGTGGGAGATTGAGAGAGAGGTGGGAGAGAGAGAGAGAGGTGGGAGAGGAGAGAGAGAGAGGTGGGAGAGAGAGAGAGAGAGGTGGGAGAGAGAGAGAGAGGTGGGAGAGAGCGAGAGAGGTGGGAGAGAGCTGAGAGAGGTGGGAGAGAGCGAGAGAGGTGGAGAGAGCGAGAGAGGTGGGAGAGAGCGAGAGAGGTGGGAGAGAGCGAGAGAGGTGGAGAGAGCGAGAGAGGTGGAGAGAGCGAGAGAGGTGGGAGAGAGCGAGAGAGGTGGGAGAGAGCGAGAGAGGTGGGAGAGAGAGAGAGAGAGAGAGAGGTGGGAGAGAGAGAGAGAGAGAGAGGTGGGAGGGAGAGAGAGAGAGAGAGGTGGGAGAGAGAGAGAGAGAGAGGGTGGGAGAGAGAGAGAGAGAGAAGGTGGGAGAGAGAGAGAGAGAGGTGGGAGAGAGAGAGAGAGGTGGAGAGAGAGAGAGAGAGGTGGGAGAGAGAGAGAGAGAGGTGGAGAGAGAGAGAGAGAGAGGTGGAGAGAGAGAGAGAGAGTGACAGTGAGAGAGAGAGAGAGAGGTGGGAGAGAGAGAGAGGGAGAGAGAGGTGGGAGAGAGAGAGAGGGAGAGAGAGAGGGAGAGAGAGGTGGAGAGAGAGAGAGGGAGGAGAGAGGTGGGAGAGAGAGAGAGAGAGAGAGGGAGGTGGGAGAGAGAGAGAGAGAGGTGAGAGACAGAGAGAGATAGAGGTGGGAGAGAGAGAGAGGTGGGAGAGAGAGAGAGGGAGGTGGGAGACAAGACAGAGAAGTGGGAGAGAGAGAGGTGGGAGAGAGAGAGAGAGAGGAGAGGTGGAGGAAGAGGGAGAGAGAGAGGTGGAGAGAGAGAGAGAGAGGTGTGGGAGAGAGAGAGAGAGAGAGAGATGTGGGAGAGAGGTGGGAGAGAGAGAGAGAGAGAGGTGGGGAGAGAGAGAGTGACAGTGAGAGAGAGAGCGAGAGAGAGAGGTGGGAGAGAGAGAGGGGGAGAGAGAGGTGGAGAGAGGGAGAGAGGTAGGGAGAGAGAGAGAGAGAGAGAGGGAGGTCGGAGAGAGAGAGAGAGAGGTGAGAGACAGAGAGAGATAGAGGTGGGAGAGAGAGAGAGAGGTGGGAGAGAGAAAGAGGGAGGTGGGAGACAAAGACAGAGAAGTGGGAGAGAGAGAGGTGGGAGAGAGAGAGAGGTGTGGGAGAGAGAGAGAGAGAGAGGTGGGAGGGAGAGAGAGAGAGAGGTGGGAGGGGGTGGGAGGGAGAGAGAGGTGGTGGAGGGGGTGGGAGGGAGAGAGAGGTGGGAGAGAGAGAGAGAGAGAGAGAGAGAGGGAGAGGTAAAGGTGGGAGAGAGAGAGAGAGAGAGAGAGAGAGAGGTGGGAGAGAGAGAGGGAGAGGTGGGAGAGAGAGAGGGAGAGGTGGGAGAGAGAGATGAGAGAGAGAGACTGACAGACAGACAGCAGTGACTGGGTGTTGTTAGGAGTTAAGTAGTAAGCTTTGTGGCAAGTTATAAACAGTCTTCATCAAAGCATCCTAGTCTCAGTGTAGTCTCAACAAGCAGGCTTGGAAGTTTCTCCAACAGGAATTTGGGTGAGAACCCCAATTCAGACTTAAGTCTCATGCTAATGAGGTCCATATATAGCTGCCTTTAATTTTTGGAAGTCAGGCACACTTCGTTTAATTGGTTGGGACGAGAAGGTTGAATTGCTAACTGATGCTCTGAAGTTCCACGTCATGAGCTGACCCCCGGAAAATTAAGGTCATAATGCCTTATTGTGTTGCTGTTCTAACTATATATCCTTTAATATTACACAAGACATTCTTAGTGCACAACTGCAGACGCTCAGGTATAATAATGTAATGTACATCAAAATATGTCATGAATGACACAGAAACATCACTTAACTTGCATTTACTATCACTGTCGTGAATTGGGGTATAGTGATCCTACTTCCAAGCGCAAACAGTAGCCTCCTTTATTCCAGATGTATTCTGTTCAAAGTAATTTGCACTATGGAGAACATCTGGTTGAGCAGATAGTTACGGGCTAAATAAGATCAAGACTTGATATATGAAATAATCATATTCTCTGTCGAACTCTTTGTGTGGTATGACAGCCACAGTCAATGGCTCCTTGTGTTGTTAATTATCAAGTAGGGCAATAGTCCACTTTGCCAAAAGATGAATCATACCTACTCAATATACAATTACCAGTGTTGCAGTGCTGCCCTCTAATGAACTACATAATAAAATTAAATCCTGAAACACGTACGCATGAAAAAAGCTACAATATGAAAACAGAAGATACTTTTAAATGTTTTCACAAACAACATCCCATTTTACTTAGATACTACCCAAATAAAAACAATTCTTAACACATTGGAGTAAATTCAACAATCATGCACCTTCAATGGATATCACACTAAGGCAAGCACATTGGAAACTTGCCACAACAGGGTTGCAGCCTCTAAACCTTTCTTCCTTCAAGCACAGCTCTCCCGTTTAGAGCACAGATTCGGTAAATATATGCCATTTATTGCAAAAATCATTACGCTCTGGTGAATTCTCCTCAGTTACAAATTTATCAGCCCATCTGCATTAGTCATAAAAAGCAAATTAAAATAACAGATTGGTAGGCAGTAATTGTACAATTAATTGTGTAATTATACAATTGTATAATTAGCTAAAAATTGAAAACAGCAATTAATTCTAATCGTATCTTTTGTCAGTTGGAGTAGTGAGGGAAATGAATGTGGGAGAATGACTGTTGAGGTAATATTTGTGCAAATGATTTAATTGCTATATTAAAATGCTGTTAAAATTAAAGGTGCTGCTCCTCTTTGCATGTTTCCCAGTATTGATGGCTTGGAATGTCACCGGGTATACTGAAGATGTAAATTCTACAGAGGGTTCCCATCTCATGTATACAGTGATAGCAATCTGCATCATTCGCACTCGGGAATAGTGAGAGTCCTTTCTGGCATATTAACCACTGAGCAGGATGGGGCAGGGAACAACAAGCAGAATGAGACATTGGGGGAAGAGAAGTGCCTTGTATCAGCTAACACTTACATGCTGACTGGGCCCTCAAAATGTTAACAGCCATTTGAAATGCTGATCGTTGGCATGCATGAAGTAATGTTATTTGTTATTGGTAAAAAATTGTTCCAAAGCTGCAAATCCATTAGTTTTGACAGATGAAAGGTTTCTATTAATTAATAAAATTTTGCAGAAAGTTATAAAGCAAAACAAAAAAAAAGTAGCTAAAATTTCATTGCTGGCAATTAAGCAGCATGCACAAAGTAAATTACATTCCCCCCGAGTGGCTGAAAGATGCACTGTTATCAAATGGATTTCTGAACAACAGTGTGGTCCAGAAGACTTTACAGTGGGTTTTTCCTTGTGAACAAATTATTTACATATTAAAATAAATGTTAAAATACCAACATTTTCCTTGAAAATTCAATTTACTTAAGACAATAAAATGATTGCATCATCAATTCATATTGCACTTATGTTCTGTTATATCTTATTTAGTGACTGAGATAGTACATTTTTATGAGGGTGCAATGCCAAAAGAAATATGTCTGGAAATCAACTCAATCAAATATTTATGCTGCTTATAATGTGATTAACAGACATTACATTGATATAGCATTAACCATTACGATAATCTGATTTTCCCACTGAAAATTACCTTTGTTTAATCACAACCTTTTACAACAAGTAACATTGGTGCCACACAAGTGATAGGCAATCACCATCTCCAACAAGAGAGAATCTAACCAGCTCCCCTTGACCTTCAACAACATTACTATTACCGAATCACTCACCATCAACATCCTGCGGATTACCATTGACCAGAAACTTAACTGGACCAGCCATATAAATACTGTGGCTACAAGAGCAGGTCAGAGGCTGGGAATTCTGCGGCGAATAACTCCCAAAGCCTGTCCACCATCTACAAGGCACAAGTCAGGAGTGTAATGGAATATTTTCCACTTGCCCGGATGAGTGCAGTTCCAACAACACTCAAGATGCTTGACACCATCCAGGACAAAGCAGTTCACTTGATCGGCACCCCATCCACCACCGTTCGCACAGCGACAGCAGTGTGTGCCATATACAAGATGCACTGCAGCAACTCACTGAGCCTTTTTCAGCAGCACCTTCTAAACCCATGATCTCTACCACCGAGAAGGACAAGAGCAGCAGGTATGTGAGAAAACCACCACCTGAAAGTTCCCCCTCCAAGTCACACACCATCCTGACTTGGACCTATATCACTGTTCCTTCACTGTTTTTGGGTCAAAGACCTGGAACACTCTTCCATAGAACCATAGAAAAGTTACGGCACAGAAAGAGGCCATTCATTCCATCGTGTCTACTTCGGCTGAAAAAACTAGCCGCCCATTCTAATCACACCTTCCAGCATCTGGTCCATAGCCTTGCAGGTTACAGCACTTCAGGTGCTAACAGCAGTGTAGATGTCCCTACATTAGATGGATTGCAGCAGTTAAAGGAGGAAGCTCACCACCACCTTTCCAAGGGCAATTAGGGACAGGCAACAAATGCTGGCCTTGCCAGCAATGTTCACAACCCACGAAAGAAAAAAAACTGCAAAATGTCATTGGCATTAATTCCATAAATGTGAGTGATTTTCCTGTATACTGCCCTGGCAAATTGACTGCAGAGATATAAAAGAACATCTAATTTGCAAGACATGCTCTAAAAATGCAAATATATACTTGTGAACATTTGTCAAATAAGTAAATGAAAATCATCTTTAAAAAGCACTTACCTGGCCATCTTGACTAACATGGACCTGGTGTATTTGAAGATTGCCCTACATGTAAAGAAATGAATAAAAAATACATTACTTATTTTAATGGTCTGTTTGTCTTCCAGTTTACCCCATTCATCAACTCGCTGTTTGTTTTCTCCTTCAGATATAAAGGTCCATTAGTTCACTGGGTAAACACATCAGGTAAAGGCACCAACCTAGGGTAAGAAAGGCAAAGGCAATCCTTTCAGAATAAGTGACAACGCATCCCTTGTGCTCAAAGCTGGACCATACTGATGATGAACCTTTGCCTGCATTTGCATTGAAATGACATCAGTGGATTCAAATTTCCCAGGTTTTAGGGTGCTCCATCATCAGTTAGAGCCAGTCTCTGCCGTGGTGAGTTAACTGCAATCCAGTGCAGACAAATAAGCTGCTGACCAGCACCTTCTTCAATGAAATAAAAACAGGAAATGCTGGAAATACACAGCAGGTCAATCAGCATTTGTGAAGGGAAATGATTGGTTATGATCCTTTGGGTGTTTATTCTTCATCAGAGTTCGAATTGAAGTTTTCCTTTCTAGTACGAAGTTCAGCAATGAGCCTACCCCAAGCAAGGTAATAGCAATCATTTCTGAGATAAATTATGAATAATATTGTTACTTAGGTAAGGTACTGGAGGCCAGTCATGGAACCGCAGCCCAGCAAAGCGTCTGTATACCGAGGACAGAAGTCATAGAAATCATAGAAAATTTATAACACAGAAGGAAGCCATTCGGCCCATCATGTCCATGCCAGTCGACAAAGAGCTACCCAGCTGAATTCCAACTTCCTGCACTCAGTCCGTAGCCCTGCAGTTCAGGGCTCTTCAAGTAGATATTCAAGAACTTTTTAAATGTGATGAGAGTTTCTTCCTCTACCACTCTTTCAGGTAGTGAGTTCCAGGCCCTACCACCCTCTGGATGAAAAAGAAGTTTCCTCATCTCCCCTCTAATCCTGAACCAATTACTTTCAATCTATGTCCCTTGGTTTTTGAACCCTCTGTCTAGGCCCCTTATAATTTTATACAGCTCAGTTAAGTCACCCCTCCCTCAGCCTCCTCTGTTCCACGGAAAACAACCCCAGCCTATCCAATCTGTCCTCATAGCTAAAATTTTTCAGTCCTGACAAAATCCTTGTAAATCTCCTCTGCACCCTCTCCATTGCACTCACATCTTTCCTGTAATGTGATCAGAACTGTACGCAGTACTCAAGCTGTGGTCTAACTAGTGTTGTATACAGTTCCAGCATAACCTGCCTGCTCTTATATTCTATGCCTCAGCTGAGAAAGGAAAGCATGCCAATAAACCTTCTTAGCCACCTTATCGACCTGCCCTGCTACCTTTAAGGATCTCCAAGGTCCTTCCATTCCTCCACACTGCTCAGTATTCTCCCATTTGTTGTGTATTCCCTTGCTTTGTTGCACCTCCCAAAATGCATTATTTCATACTTCTCTGGATTGAATTCCATTTTCCACTTTTCTACCCAACTGACCCGACCATCTGTATCTTCCTGCAGTCTGAAGCTTTCCTCCTCACTGTCAACCACAGTCAATTTTTGTATCACCTACAAATTTCTTTATCATGCCCCCTACATTTGAGTCTAATTTATTTGCATAAACTACAAAAATCAAGGGACCGAGTACTGAACCCTACAGAACTTCACTGGTAACAGGCTTCCCAGTCGCAAAAACACCCTGTCAACCATTACCCGTTGCTTCCTGCCACTAAGCCAATTTTGGATCCAATTTGCCACTCTCCCTTGGATCCCAAAGGCTTTTACCTTTTTGACCAGCCTGCTATGTGGAACCTTGTCAAAAGCCTTAGTGAAGTCCATGAAGACCACTGTCCTCATCAACCCTACTTGTCGTCAACTCAAAAAATTCAATCAAGTTAGTCAGACATGACCTTCCCTTAACAAATTCATGCTGACTTTCCTTCATTAATCTATGCCTTTCTAAATGATGATTTATACTGTCCCTCAGAATTGATTTCAATAATCTGCCCACAACCAAAGTTAAGCTAACTGGCCTATAATTAATTGGATTATCCCTTCCTCCCTTTTTAAACAACGGTACAATATTGGCATAATAAAAGCAAAATACTGCAGATAAGGCAAAAAAGGGAAGCTTGTGTCAGATGCCAAGAGCTTAATACTGCAGAAAGCCTAGAAGAGCATAGAAAGTGTAGGGGTGGAATTAAAAGGGAAATTAGCAAAGCAAAGAGAGGGCATGAAAAAATACTGGCAAGTAAAATCAAGGAAGAGTTAACGTTTCAGGTCTGGCAGCAGATGTGAAGAGAGAAGCAGAGTTAATGCTTCAGGTCAGTGAACCACCTGAAACTTTAACTCTGCTTCTCTCTCCACAGATGCTGCCAGACCTGCTGAGTATTTCCAGCATTTCTTGTTTGTGGTACAATGTTGGCAGTTCACTAATCTTCTGGCATGACTCCTGTAGCCAGGGAGGATTGAAATGTGATGGTCAGAGCCTCCCCAATTTCCTCCCTTGCTTCGTTGAATAACCTGGATAGATTTTATCTGGGCCTGGCAATTTAGCTACTTTCAAAGACATCAAACCCTTTAATACTTCCTCTCTTACAATGTTTATCCCCTCCAATATTTCACACTCTTTTCCTTTACTACAATGTCATCATCGGCCCCCTCTTTTGTGAAGACAGCACAAAGTATTCATTAAGATCCATACCCACATCCTCTACCTCCACACATAGGTTACATTTTTGGTCCCTAATAGGCCCTACTCTTTCCTTGGTTATCCTCTTGCTCTTTATGTACTCATAAAACATCTTGCAATCTTACTTGATTTTACTTGCCAGTATTTTTTCATGCCTTCTCTTTGCTTTGCTAATTTCCCTTTTAATTCCACCCCTACACTTTCTGTGCTCTTCTAGGCTTTCTGCAGTATTAAGCTCTTGGCATCTGACATAAGCTTCCCATTTTTGCCTTATCTATGCACCTCGTCATCCAGAGCGCTCTAGATTTGGTTGTCCCCCCCACCACCCCCCCCCAACCTTTTTCTTTGCTTACTCTGAACACCTTGAATCTCCTTCTTGAATGACTTCTATTGCTCTGACATCGATTTACCTTCAGATAGCTGTTTCCGGTCCACATTTGCTAAGTTACTTCTCAGCCTAGTAAAATTGGTCTTCCCCAATTTAGAACCTTTACTGCTATTTTATCCTTGTTCTTTTCCATAATTATGCTAAGTCTAACTAATTATAATCACTCCAATAAAAGTGCTCTCCCACTGATACTCCTTCCACCTGTCCTGGCTTCATTTCCTAAAACTAAATCTAGAATGCCGCCCATATTGTTGGGCTTGCCATATATTGGCTAAAAAAAAGTTCTCCTGAATGCAATTTAGGAATTCTGTGCCCTTTACCATTTACACTGACTGTATCCCAGTTAATATTAGAGTAACTGAAATCCCCCACTATTACTGCCTTATTCCTTTTGCATTTGTCACAAATTTGCCTACAAATTTGCTCTTCTATCTCCCTTGGACTGTTTGGAGGTCTATAGTGCACTCCCATCAGTGTGATTGCCCCTTTTTTTGTTCCTTAGTTCAATCCAAATAACCACATTTGATGATCCTGCAAACATATCATCCCTTCTCACGGCTGTAATTGTTCCTTCAATAAATATTGCTATCCCACCTCCTTTTCTATCCCCTTCTCTATCTCGCCTGAAAACCCTGTAATCAGGAAAGTTAAGCTGCCATTCTGGTCGCTCTCCAAGCCATGTTTCGGTAACAGCTAAAAAATCATACTTTCACATGTCAATCTGTGACCTCAGTTCATTTGCCTTATTCACTATACTCCATGCATTTAGGTATATACCATTAACAACAACCTTTTTTGTCTATTCCCAATCTTTGTTGCTCTGCCTTCCAAACATTTACAAATTTTCTGCTTTTCATTTCTAGCTTTGCTTTTCGCCCTCCTGAATTTATACTCAGCTTCCCATTCCCCTGCCTAGCTCGTTTAAACCCTGCCCAACAACACTACCAAACCTGCCCACCGGGATATTGGTCCCAGCTCTGTTGAGGTGCAACCTGTCCAGCCTGTACAGATCCCACCTTCCCCGGAACCAGTCCCAATGGACGAAGAATTAAAAACCCTCCCTCCTGCACCATCTCTCCAGCCACGCATTCATCTGTCCTATCCTCCTATTTCTGTACTCCTGGCATCAGAAGCAATCCTGAGATTACTACCTTTGAGGTCCTTTTCCTTAATCTCTTTCCTAACTCCTTAAAATCTCCCTGCAGGTGAGGAAAATAAAAATTATATGGCATAACCGTTGAAAACCAAGTTGTCTTCTGAATGAATACATCAATGAAGAAGACAAGACCTAAGAATAAAATAGCACTTTATGTGACTGAACATTCCAGAACTGTTAAAAAAAAGTTTCATCAAAAAAGGTGAGGAGATAACATGCTGCAGGTTTGAAATGGTGTACAAAATTGGAATGGAGAACTGACTGAAAGATAAAAAGATGACAGAGGACAACTAAATAATAATAAACAGAGTTAGACAAATACTTGTATAAAATTACACAGGGAAACAAAAATACTGTGGTTCAAAATCTATGTTGGTTAACCTCACTGCTACGTTAAAACGAGGGCTACTCTTATCTTACTGACAAGAAAACCCATCTGTTCAAAGGAACTTCAAACAAAATAATAGTTAAAATATTCTGCCATCTCTTGCACTCACGAGCAGAGAACCACAAAACAGTTTGACAAGCACAATGTTTCTTGAACAAGTTCATAGACTGGCTCGAAGTTTGCTACCTCCCAACACTGGTGGCGATGCACAATCCATAACAAAATCAGTCAGTGTTGGCATATTTGGATCAACAGGATTTGACAATTACTACGTTCTGAAGCTGTGCTAAATGTTCAGGGAGAGAACGAATTTGCTTATCACCATGATAAACAGATTAACTAAACAGTCAAGCTGCTTCATTATTATGCCAACCAAATGCGGCTTGATGTTACTCAATGCATCATGGAACATTTTGAATGTCACGATGAAGCAGTTGAATGCCAACCTCTAATAGGCCGTGGACGTGTGGAGTGGGTGTAAAAGTGCTAATTTGAATCAGCTATGCTAATCTGTCCCTGGATTTTGTAGTCAATCCTTTGGCCTATATATTTTGGGTCTGTATTAGGGGCAGAACCTGATTGGAGGGTTTCAAACAGGGAGTTGCAGGAGGGATGGACATGGATCTGCCATAGGACAACAGATGCAAAGGTTTTGGAGAGGAAAGTGCTGGAGATGGGGTTACGGTTTGCAAGGAAAGAAGGATTAAGGATGGGATTTTTGAAGGAAGGGGTAATGATGTCAGTATTGAAAGAGAAGGACACAGTACCTAAGGAGAGGGAACCATTTATAACATCAACTCCCATGGAGGCAGTGGGGGGGGCTGCAAGAAGGTTAGTTGGTTGGTCAGGAGTTTAGTGAGAATGAATTTGAAGCAGCAGCAGATGAATCTCCTGGACAGGATGTGCTTAGAGGGAATCAAGGAGATGGGAGAGAAACTAGAAAGATACAATGGGTTCAGTGATAGGTGAAATGACCTGGGAGAGGTTTGGCTTTGTAGGCAAGGGGCAAGGAGAAGCAGCATGAAGCTATGTGGTTACAAAGAAAGCAATGAACTCCTTGCTCTTGTTGATAAAGCTGAGTGTGGCAGGACAGGTACTTTGATGGAGGCAATCGGTAGTGGAGAAAAGAAGCATGGCTTATTATTACTGTCTAGAATAATTCTATAGCAGTTAATAGTTTTGAAGAAGAGAGTAAAGACTGGCAGAGCTTGATGTAGTCGAGCCAGACCTAGTGGTGAATATTAATGCCAGATCTGTGCCAGGTATACTCAGGTTTTCATCTCTTGTACTTGAAGGAGCAAAAATGGGAGATGTACCGAAGGAGCTGAGCACATCAATAACTGTAGATGTATAATGGAAAATGGATGGTCAAAGGCTAGATAGTTGGGACTTTGAAAGTGAACCTTTAAGTGACTTGGAGAAAAGTTTTTTTTCCTCCCAGGGTGCATGCAGAAGAAGTGTTCGAGTGGGTAGTAAGCCACATTTATTTACAAACATTGCTAGTTTCCACTCATTACGGCAGTAAATTTAAACATACAAACATACGAATTAGGAGCAGGAGTAGGCCACTCGAGTCTGCTCTGCCATTCAACAAAATAATGGCTGATCCGATTGCAACGTCAACTCCACATTCCCACCTACCCCCAATAACCTTTCACCCCCTTGCTTATCAAGAATCTACCTTTGCCTTAAAAATATTCAAATACTCTGCATCCCACTGTCTTTTGAGGAAGAGGAGTTCCAAAGATTCACGACATTCAGAGAAAAAATTTCTCCTCATCTCTGTCTTAAATGGGTGACCCCTAGTTCTAGATTCTCCCACAAGAGAAAACATCCTTTTCACATCCACCTTGTCAAAACTGCTCAGGTTCTTATATGTTTCAATCAAGTCGACTCTTACTCTTCTAAACAACAGCTGATACAAGCCTAGCCTGTCCAACTTTTCCTCATAAGACAACCTGCCCATTCCAGGTATTGGTCCAGTAAACCTTCTCTGAACTGTTTCCAACGCATTTACATCCTTCCTTAAATAAGGAGACCAGTACTGTACACTGTACTCCAGATGTGGTCTCACTAATGCCCTGTACAACTGAAGCATAACCTCCTTACTTTTGTATTCAATTCCCCTTGCAGTAAACAATAACAATCTATGAGCTTTCCTAATTATGTGCTGTACCTAAATACTAATCTTTTGTGATTCATGCACGAGGACACCCAGATCCCTCTGCATCTCAGAGCTCTGCAATCTCTCACCATTTAGATAATATGCTTCTTTTTTTATTCTTCCTGCCAAAATGGACAATTTCACATTTTCCCATGATACTCCATTTGCCAGATCTTTGCCCATTCACTTAAGCATCTGTATCCCTTTGTAGCCTCCTTATGTCCTCTTCACAACTTAGTTTCTTCCCTCTCTGTGTCATCTGCAAATTTAGCAACCATACCTTCAGTCCCTTCATCCAAGTCATTCATATAAACTGTAAAAAGTTGAGGCCCCAGCACTGATCCCTGTGGCAAACCACTCATTACATCTTGGCAACCAGAAAATGATCCATTTATGCCTACTCTGTTTCCTGTTAGCTAGCCAATCTTCTATCCATGCCAAAATGTTACCCCCTACACCATGAGCTTTTATTTTCCGCAATAACCTTTGATGTGGCGCCTTCTGGAAATCTAAGTACAGTACATCCACCAGTTCTCCTTTATCCACAGCACATGTCACTTCTTCAAAAAACTCCAATAAATTGTTTAAACATGATTTCCCTTTCACAAAACCATGGTGACTCTGCTTGATTACCTTGAATTTTTTATGTTCACTCTGCTTGATTACCAAATTTTTCTAAGTGCCCTGCTATAGTGTCTTTAATAATAGCTTCTAACATTTTCCCTATGACTAGCCTGTAGTTTCCTGCTTTCTGTCACCCTCCCTTTTCGAATAAATGAGTTACATTGGTTATTTTCCAATCTATTGGAATCTTCCCCAAATCTAGGGAATTTTGGAAAATTAAAACCAATGCATCAACTATCTCACCAGCCACGATTTCAACAAGTATCCAATTGGATATCTTACTGGCATCAAGAAGCTATGGTGTAGTGCAATGTTCCCTTTAATTTACACAGCAATTGGGAATGTGCCACACAGGGGATAAATAGGCCGTGCACCAGCTGTGCGGCAATCTTAAAGAGACCATGCAGTGAAACAAACGGGCCACGCACAGCAAATGGAAATTAAGGGAACATTGGTGCAATGTATGAAATTGTAACTGCTAAACAGTCAATGTATGTTCTGAATACGTAAAATATCTATATTATTTTTATATCCAAATGTCTTATAACAAAGGCTAAATAAATAACAAAGAATTTTTCAAAATCTAACACCATTAATGCAATACAAAAAAAGGTTTTCAGAAAATGGCCATGAAAGTATAATGTTTCATCAGAAAAAGCTTACCACACACACAAAAACTAACCAGCTCACCTGGGCTGTCATTTTTTGTTGTAGATGGACAGGAGAACTGGTTCCTCTAACCTAACTGTCGATTATTACCATTTCCTCAGCATTGTATAAGTATATTGATAGATAAAATAGACCAATTATTGTCTATCACTGTATCGAAGTCAGATAGGTGAATAGCTAAATGCAGCTTTTAAAAATTCATATTCAAATGCCAGGAAATTCAGGTAGGAGAATGGTGCCATAGCACACAAACTATATATTTTGAAGATGAGTGTGTGTTTTAGTTTCTATGCCAAATAATTAATTTATTGGAATATGAAAATAAAAGTTCTATTTCACAATGTGAAGATTGCAGCATTTGTGCTATTCAAAACAATACAGTTCAGTAAAAAGTGATTTCACACACTACACATCTATTATCTGACAAAAACTCTGCATTCCATTGGAGATAATTTGCATAGTAAGCTTTAGAACAAAAGAAATTAAGTCAGATTATTAATATGCAAGTTGCTGTTGTTGCTCCGAAAATGCCTCATGGAAATGGCTGACATTCTTAGATGCAACCAGTTTAAAAACCACACATGCAACAAGTAATTTAATTCTGAAGCCTGCACTAAACTTGGAGATGAAGAAACTTGATTGAGCAGAACCCATTTTCATGATGCGACAATGGTGAGGTCAACATAGAAAATTCAAGTTTTGGATTATTGCCCTCTGCAAACACACAATAAGGATATCCAGCAAAAGAATTTAGAAATAATATGTAGAAATGGAGTTTGACTTTAGCTTTTAGCATGGTAGAGGAGATTTTTGAAACTCAGTCAGAATCGTCAAAAGATAACCTTCAATACCTGTAGCTCAGAAAATGCAAATTAGAGCTGATAAAATATACATATATTTGAAGCATTTTATCTATATTTTTAAAAATAGATTACAGGCACTGCCACAAAGACAGTTGCTAATGTACTTTTACAATGCATGTAACTTTGCAACAAGATGATCAGTGATGCTTTTCAGTAACGTGTATTCAGCATTATTTGTAATGTAATATATACAATTTTGTTTATATAAAGGACTAAATCAAATGTACCGCAATGTCCTAATTTTAGGTTTGCTTACCTGCACTTGTGGGAGTACCTGGAGGCAACAGTGCTGTAAAATGCAAGTTATAAAATCAGTACCTCTGGTTTAGTTTAAGTATTGCAATCCCAACAGGGACAGGACTTTGGAGTTAACTAAAGAAATTAAAATAACATGAAGACAGCGTTTCAGTCTCCAGAACTTAAAAGTCTGTGTTTGCTAGAATGCAGAGAGAGATGTTAGTGTCAGGGAATTAAATATTTTCCATTTCCACACATCAGGTTATGTAGTCATGTACAACATGGTTAAATGCAGACTTAAGCTTCCTTTACTCTGCCCAAATATTGTGTCTCAGTCCCAACCTTTAAGAAGATTTCCTAATGGTACTAATGTGGCAAATTGTGTTTTTCCTTTGCCCACTGCAGCCAACATATGGCCTCTGTGGATATACTGTCAATCTATGTCATATTAAGGGCATCCTTGTGCTGTAAGTCTATGCTCACTGTGGGAATAAGGGCTAACACTACCTGCATACCTCAATGCCCTGGGCCATTTGTGGGATCAGCACACAATCAGTTAAAAAAGCTTGCTTTCGAACCCAGGGCGCATAGTTTAAAGCAAAGGTTTCTTCTTAAGTTTGAGGAACTGATGGAATGTGTGAAAATCACTGATCCACGTCTATGATGCTCTGGGAGATGTTGGGCTGGTCACTGGTGTTTACAGTCATAAAATGAAGTGGGCCACATAACCATGGTCGCTGAATGACTGGAAGAGATTGAGAGGAGCTCAGTGCATTTTGCTGTCTCCACATTGTTATTCTGATGTCACTGTTGTGTATCTTTGATGTACTGTGATTTAGTGGTAGGATACATGGAATGTAGAGATAGATCAAAGGTAGAATTAGTATATCAATTGTGACTGAACCACTGTATGTTTTATATATGCTGAATTGTTGAGTGTGGTGTATCTGAGTACTCATGTTGGATCATGTTATATGAGCTCATTAAAGACATGTGCACACAGAATGGAATCATGTAATGTGATGTATTTGAGAGCACATATGGGACTGTGTAATGTGATGTTGCACTAAAGACCTGATTTGTTATTGTTACAACTGATGCCTGTGTACTCTGGTGTTTAAAGGAACAGAACAAATCAGACCAAGTAAGCAGACCCATCTCGGTGACCCCAAAGTGATTTTTGAAAGGCCTTAAGTTGGAGTTGGTTCAAGGAGGTGTTTACGAACATCTTTGTGAGCCCGACCTGATTTTATTCGAATTTCATTCAGCTGAAGTTGGTTCAAGGAAGTATTTCTCAACATCTTGGTGGGCCGACGTAATATTTTCAAATTTCGTCAAGTTGGAGTTGGTTCGAGAAAGTGTTTCCCATGCATCAGTTCGAGTGGTAAGTATTCTCTTAGGAGTAACGACAATCAGGCGATCTTCAGTTAACAATGGCAGGATCAAGGAATATTCCAGATAAGGTTATTAATAAATGGATTCATTCTAAAGGGGTACCTTATGAGATAGGGCAGTAATAAAGACAGGAGGATGGAGATAGGCAGTCCTTAGTGGAGAATGTCCAGTTAAAAAGTAAAGTGTTTGCATTCAAAAGTATTAAGGCGGCGGCAATAGTGTTAGAGGGTATAATGCTGGGAATTCAGAAGTTAAAAGAGACTTATAAAAATAGAAATATGTCTAATTTATATATAAAATCAGCTTGATATAAATAGAGGATTAAATTAATGCTGTAAGTTGTGTTTTACTGGGAATTGCTTAAGTTTCATTTCACTGGAACTAGTGAAAGGAGGCACCTTAGTGAATCATCCCATTGTTCAATAGTCTGATAAGGAACTGAACAGTTAGACTGGATAGCTGGCCTTGTAAACTGTACTTGGCATAAAAGGGATACACAATGAGATGCCTGACTGAGTAGGTTTAAAGGCCAAGAATGGAATGTCATAAGAGAGTTGTGAAATTGACCATGGGGAATAAACATGATGTAAGGAGATGGTTGGTTAAGAACAGAAACTATGTGTAAAGGTTGCAGGGACCCCCTGAATGGCAGAAGATAACATAAGGGTGGGCTCATCATGGTTTGAACAAAAAAACTCGACATAGCATTGGGCACCTTGTATTAAAGAGAAACTTTTATAGGTCACTGAGGTTCTGTCAATATAACACCCACACCCACCCCAGAAAAAGGGTATAAAGGAAAAGATTTTGAAAGGTTCCAGCTGCAGCAGGCAATGGCCTCAAGCTCTCAAGAGTGGATCCATGCTGCCTTCGGTCTAACCCTCTTGGGTAGTTCGGTAGACTTTGAAAAGAAGCAAAGAAAGAGAAGATTGTTACGACCAGGTGAGGAAGGGGTCTCAGGCTCCCCTTTTGTCCCTTCTGTGGTTTGACTGCAACAGGGTGTATTCTTTTAACACAATGATTTAGCTTACCACCACAGTGAGCACTTGCTCACTGTTCCTCGAATATAATTATAATTGAACCAGACAGGTTTTCTTGATTTATACAAGAAAGATGTAAGTTTATTAACCTTACCACTCTAAACCGATTAAAATTACTAAAATATGTGATGCATCCACGCTCACATTCATACGAGAGACACACAAATAGATACAGAGGGAAAAAACAGAGTTGGGAGGTTGGAGTAGAGTGCTCATAAAAATGGAATTTAAATACAGAAGTGTAGTCCCAGTGTCCTTAGTTGAAATTGAAGTCTTGAAGTCTGTGCTGGGCCATCTGCACAATTCGGGCTTGCTTCTCTGGTTCCAGAAGGCTGAAGAAAGGCTTTATCTATCCTCTTTTTCTGACTGTGAGGATCTGTAGATTTGAGGTTTAGCTGCAGATGTGGCTCCCTTGGGACTTTGCTGGAGATGGAGAGAGAGAGAGAAGTCCTTTCTTCCTTGGAGTTCAGTTACTGTCGTTCTAAGGCACAATTCACTAACTCTGAGTTACACAGGTACTCATGTCATGTGACCACCTCTTTGTTTGAAACAGCATCTTCTGGAAGGATCTTTGAAATTCAAGGCTGTTCAGGCATACATGGTGAGGGCGGGTGGTTGGCTCTTTCAAAGTCAATTTAGTCAGAGAGCAGTCCCGTTGTTCTGGCTAAACTGGGTAATCACCTCTGTTTCCAGTCGGTCTCTGGCTTTTCATGTACAAATTAATGTGTGGCCGTCTGAAGCTGCACTGTTCTGCTTTCTAAGAGTTATTTGTAACAATTTCATTAAGAGTCTCAGGCAAAGTTCCATACGACAAAATTAATATTTTCCATTTGGCATGTGGGATTTCCGTCACAAGATCTGTTCGCACATGTCAGATATCCTCCCCAACCTGGACTGGTACTCACTACTTGTCCTGGTCATATGCTTTTTCTGTATAACTAGTGTTTTATAACCATCTTTAACTCTAATTAACCTCAACATAACCATAATACAGGTTGCAGTCGATCCTGCTTCATTGAAATAACACCAAATTGTGCTTAAATTGAATCTCAACATAAGTTGCAGAACTTATAAAGCAGTGAGCAGAACTTGCAGAGTAGCTTGCGGCATCCAAGAAAGAGGTAGAGAACTGGCGATTCTAAGCATTCGTAACAGCTAGGACTGTTCTGATGCTGGATCAGAATCCTGCAGATGAACAGAACAGGAATCACGATCTAGAGAAAGGAATATCTAAATTGCAGCGTGCAAAGATGGCAGAGACCCAGCCAAGCATAGAAAGTTAGAGCTTCAACCACCCCACGTCCTGTGAAGGGGATAGGAGGGCAGCAGGTGGCAGTATTAACTTGCCCAGCAGAAACAGAAATTGATGAAAACCTGGTGGTGTTCAGAGGATCCCCCAGGTCCAAAAGTTGATAAGGGGACCTTGGGACAGATAGTATGGCCCCCGCTCCCTTCTGCACCCCCTTTATCTTCTCCAACATCAAAGTCCCAAATCTGTGTGGTTTGAGCGATAACATGAGGTATGGAAAAGCAGTTAGATGCTCCTTCAGCTCGTCGGACACTTGTTACCCCCAGATTCCAACATGATTACAAGAAATAGTAAATTACATCATCTTTTTCTTGTTTTCTTCAGGTGGCTAACTTTTCAAAAAAAGCACTGAATTGAAGTGAAGAAATGATAAAACTTTCACTATTTCAACTGAAAAACAGTTAAAAAGGGCAGAGCTTCCCACAGCTTGTGGTCTCTGCAACATCCACACCAGTGTCTGTAACTTAAAATGTCATTCAAGATTTCCCCAACTTTGGGTATTGGCACAGGATTACTGAATTCAATGGAAATTAATCTGAA
The DNA here is from genome assembly GCF_036365525.1 of Heterodontus francisci. Lineage (NCBI taxonomy): Eukaryota > Metazoa > Chordata > Chondrichthyes > Heterodontiformes > Heterodontidae > Heterodontus > Heterodontus francisci. The sequence goes on from NC_090387.1 coordinate 38,172,605, forward strand.
ATTCTGTTGCAAATCTGATAAGTGTGATAATACCTATCACGATAATGGTAATTTAAAATCCTATACAGAATGATCTTGTTCATGCAATATTGAAGTGCAGAGGTTAAATTAAGCTGTAATTGTGGATATGGGGTTTGGGAGAATGTGTACAAATAATTGGCATCCTTGTAACAGTTTTGTTGTTTTTACTGATCAGATACAGATATACATAGAGTCATAACCAGCAAAGGAGGGGGTCATCTGGGCCATTGGGTCTATGCCAGCTCTCTATAAAGCAATCAAGTCAGTCTGACTTCTCTGCTCTATCCCCGAAGCCCTGCAGGTTTTTCTCTCAAGTGCCCAACCAATTTCCTTTTGAAAACACTGATTGTCTCTGCTTCCACCACCCTCGTAGAAAGAGTTCCAGGTCATTACCACTCGCTGTGTAAAAAAGTTCTTCCTCACATTTCCCTGTATCTCTTGCCCAAAGCCTTAAATCTGTGTCCACAAATTCTTGTACCAAGAGCTAATGGGAGCAGCTTTTCTTTGTCTACCCAATCTAAATCTGTCATAATCTTGTACACTTCTATCAAATCTCCCCAGTGTGAACACCACCAGCTACCCCAACTTAATCTTGCAGCTAAAACCCTCATCCCTAGAACCATTCCGTTAAATCCCCTCTGCACTCTTCAAGGACCTTCACATCCTTACGAAAGTTAGCTTTATAAAGGTTCAGCATACCCTCCGTACCTTTGCACTCAATACTTCTATTTATGAAGCCCAAGATCCCATATGCCTTGCTAACTACTCTCTGGATGTCCTGCCATCTTCAAAGATCTATGCACAATAACACCAGGTTCCTCTGTCCTTGCACATTCTTTAGAACTGTGCCATTAAGTCTATATTGCCTCTCCCTACCCCTTCTGCCAAAATCTACCACCTCACACTTCTCTGTAATAAATTCTATCTGACACTTGTCTGTCCATTCTGCTAGCCTATCTATATCCTGTTGCAGTTGGTTGGCATCATCCTCACTGTTTGCCACACCTCCAAGTTTGGTATCATTGGCAAAGTTTGAAATTTTACTCTCTATTCTAATATCCAAGTCACTGATATATATCAAAAATGCAGTGGTCTGAGCACTGACCCTTAGGGAACACCACTGTCTACAAACCACCAGTCTGAAAATCAATCATTTATCACATATCGGGGTTTTCTATCCTTAAGCTAATTTTTTAACCAAGCTGACACTGACCGCCTAATCGATGAGCCTCAATTTTATTAACCAGCCTTTTGTGTGGTACTTTGTCAAAGGCTTTCTTCAAATTCAAATAGACAACATCCACTGCATTCCTTTCATCAACCTTCTCTGTTACTTCATCATCTCAGCTTCAGGACATCACTGCAGGAGTTCCTCAGGCAGGCATCCTAGGCCCAACTATCTTCAGCTGCTTTATCAATACCCTCCCCCCATCATAAGGTCAGAACTGGGGATGTACGCTGATGATTGTACGATGTTCAGTACCATTCACAACTCCTCAGATACTGATATGGTCCGTGTCCATATGCAGCAAGACCTAGTCAACCATCAGGCTTCAGCTGATAAGTGGCAAGTAACATTCACACCACACGTGCCAGGCAATGACAACCTCCAACAAGAGAGAATATAACTATCTCCCCTTGACAATCAACTGCATTACCATCACTGAATTCCCCCACTATCAACATCCTGGGGGTTACCACTGACTGGAAACTGAACTGGAGGAGCCACATAAATACTGTGGCTACAAGACCAGGTCAGAGTTTGGGAATTCTGACTCCCCAAAGCCTGTCCACCATCTACAAGGCACAAGTCAGGAGTGTGACGGAATACTCTCCAGTTGCCTGGATGAGTGTGGCTCCAACAACACTCAAGAAGCTCAACACCATCCAGGACAAAGCAGCCTGCTTGATTGGCACCCCATCCACCACCAACGCACAGTGGCAGCAGTGTGTACCATCTACAAGATGCACTGCAGCAACTCACCACACCTCCTTCGACAGCACCTTCCAAACCCATGTCTCTACCACCTAGAAGGGCAAGGACAGCAAATGCATAGGAACACCACCATTTTCAAGTTCCCAGCCAAGCCACACACCGTCCTGACTTGGAACTATATTGCCATTCCTTCACTGTCAACTGGATCAAAATCCTGGAACTCCCTCCCTGACAGCAATGTGGGTGTACCCGCACCAGTTGGACTGCAGCGGTTCAAGAAGGCAGCTCACCACCACCTTCTCAAGGGCAATTAGGGTTGGGCAACAAATGCCGGCCTTGCCCACATCCTATGAAATGGAAAAAAAAATTACTTAGTCAAGCACTATCTAATTTTTATAAATCCATGTTGGCTGTCCTGAATTGAACTCAAACCTCTCTAAGTGCTAGTTTTTCCCTAATTATTGTTTCTAAAATCTTAGCCACGAAAGATGTTAAACTGAGCAGCCTGCAGTTATTAGGAATGTTGTTACACCCTTTCTTAAACAAGGGTGTCACATCTGCCACTTTCCAATCTTCTGGCACCTCTCCCCCGCACTCCCCCACCCCTCCCCCCGCCCCGTTTCTAGGGAAGATTGGAAGATTATGGCAAGCCCTTCTGCTATCTCAACTCCCACTTCCCTTAGCGATCTGGGATACATGCCATCTGGACCAGGCCACTTATCCACTCTAAGCATAGCCAGCCTTTTCAGCATCTCCTGCTTACCAATATTCACTCCACCCACTACCTCCACCATCTCCGCTTCTACCGATATTTTGTCCTCTTCCTTAGTAAACACCGATGGGAAGTACTCATTAAGTATTTTAGCCTTGCGCTGCGCCTCTAATATCACCTTATTTGTCCTTAATAGGCTCCACTCACCTCTAACGACGCCCTTACTATTTACATGCTGGCAGATATTTGGGTTTTTTTTAGATTAGAGATACAGCACTGAAACAGGCCCTTCGGCCCACCGAGTCTGTGCCGAACATCAACCACCCATTTATACTAATCCTACACTAATCCCATATTCCTACCAAACATCCCCACCTGTTCCTATATTTCCCTACCACCTACCTATACTAGTGACAATTTATAATGGCCAATTTACCTATCAACCTGCAAGTCTTTTGGCTTGTGGGAGGAAACCGGAGCACCCGGAGAAAACCCACGCAGACACAGGGAGAACTTGCAAACTCCACACAGGCAGTACCTGGAATCGAACCCGGGTCCCTGGAGCTGTGAGGCTGCGGTGCTAACCACTGCGCCACTGTGCCGCCCTATTGTGTTTTATGTTAACTGCCATTCTATTCTCATATTCTCTCTTTGCCAGTCTTACTTTCTTCTTCACTTCCCCTCTCAACTTATTGTATTTTGCCTGGCTCTCACTTGAAAAATTCATCTGACATGCATCATACACCCTCTTTTATGTTTCATCATATTCTCTATTTCCCTCATCATCCAAGGAGCCCTGGCTTTGGTTCCCCTGCCTTTTCCTCTTATTGGAATGTACCTAGCCTGTACCTGAAACATCTCTTCCTTAAAGATCACCCATTATTGCGTTACAGCTTTTCCTGTCAAACTCTGGCTCCATTTTATCCTTGCTAGATCCCCTCTCATTCCATTGAAGTCAGCCCTCTTCCAATTTAGAAGTTCTATTTCAGATTGTTCCTTGCTCTTCTCCATTACCAATCTAAACCTTATGATATGATCACCACTCTTACCTAAGTGTTCCCCACAGACACCAAGTCCACTTGGCTCCGCTTATTCCCCAGCACCAGATCCAGCAATGTCTCCTTCCTAGTTGGATCGAGAACATACTGGTCAAGGAGGTTTTCCTGAACAAATTTCTGCCTGTGGGTTTGGCACCTCCTCGAACATACGACCCAGGAAACTCTCAGCCTCCCTAATGGGCCGCAGTGACTCCAGCTGCCCCGAAAGCTTGGAAACCCTATGCTTGAGCTCAAGCAACTGGAGATTCTTCCTACACACGTGGTAACCCAAGACACATGAAGTATCCTAAGTTCCCGCATGGCTAAGTTCCCACATACATCTGGAAGTGGGATCTTAGTGTTCTGATCAATCTCTTCTAATTATAGAGTGCGGCAGATGGCAATTCTATTGACACCAAGTGATCACAGACCCTAAAACTGCATCCTGAGAATCTGAATTTGCAGCAACCCTACTCTGACCCTAATTATTTTGCTAGTTGGAGGAAGGAGTATAAAGTTTCAATAGCTATAGTATCTGAATCAAGTGATTATTGCGGACATTATCCCATCACACAGCTGAAATTCAGAATGTTGGCATAACATTGGATCAGATTGGACATGTGAGCTGGTGGGAGCCGTTGTTCAGATGGAGCACAACAGCTACTGGTGTGATAAACACAATGATATAGCCAGTTCTTATACTGATCGTTTCAGTTAATTGTGCTGCTAACTTGTATTTACAATAGATGATGTGCTTGAAAACAAGGATTACCACTGGACAATGCAGCTGAAGAGGCTAAAATGACTGCACAAAAGTTACCCTGATAACTCCTGACTGAAAAGACAGGGAGAATAAGCAGGAGAATATAGAAATGAGGGCTCAAACTATCTGCGTACCTCGATGTCCTGGGCTGTTTATGGGATCAATGCACGATGAGTTACAATCGCTTTTTGCTGAACATGCATTGGGTAAGTGAACCTAAGACAAGGATTTCTTCTTGAGATTAAGGAACTGATAGGATGTGTGAATGTCTGTGATGGCCTGGGGAGATATCAGGCTGGTCACTGGTGTTTATAATAGGAAAATGAAGTGGCCATATAACCAGAATAACAGAATATTTGGAAGAGATTGAGAGGCGTTAAGTTCATCTTGCTGTCTCCATATTGTTATCCTGATATCACTGTTATGTATCTTAGATGTACTGTGATTTAGTGGTAGGATACATGGAATGTAGAGATCAAAGGTAGAATTTGTACGAGAGTTCTGAGTGAACATTTGTATGTTGTACACATGCTGGACTGTGGAATGTGGTGTACCCGAGTACTCATGTTGTATCGTGTACCATAAGCTCATTAAAGACCCATGTACATATACTGCAAGCACGTAGTGTGATGTTCCTGAGAGCACATACTGGATTGTGCATTGTAACTTCTCATTGAAGATCTGATTCTGTATTGTTACAACTGAAGCCTGTGTACTCCACTGTTTAAAGTAATGAAACAAAGTAGAAGAAAGCAATCCTAATGCTCATTAGGAACTGGACAGAGACTCTCCAAAGGGTGTATTTTATTACAAAAGTTAAAATATTTATTTTTTTAAAACATTATATCAAATCATGATCAAAACGTATGACCGATTCAAATGTTTGCCTTTTTATTCATTAGCTTTTTTCTAGTCCAATTTTCCCTCATTCCTTTTCCTGAAGTTGTTGATTCCTTATTAGGTAAATGTTCTATAGTTATAGTCATCCTCTGGCAGCAATTTGAATCAACATTTGAATGTCACAAGCTATTGAACCATGGACCACCAACAAAGGGTGAAATTATCACAGCTGAGACCAATCCCATCCTCATCTACAATTCACATGTGCACTAAAAAGCAATCAGAAGTTTAAACCTTGGACAATTTTCCCCTTTTGAACTCTGGGGTGTTGAGCCCAGGCCCATTTGTACTGTCCTTACCACCACCATCAAGGCTGAGCTCATCTAATTCAGCTCAAACCAGTATTAAACTTGGAACCTACCTGGTATATAAGTTACTCAATATGTAAGCCTGCCAAGCTCTTGTGAGAACTAATTTTAAATATTTGATCATGACAAGTGTATCAATCTTAATAGATGACACGGAATACAATGATAAAGTTTGGTGCACCACACTTGCGCCACAACTCTCTCCCAAATTTTGGTACTTGTTTGCGAAGCTACTTAACAATCACTTGCTTAAGCTTACTGTTATGACCAGGTGAGAAAGGGGTCTAGGAGTTCTCTTTCAGCCTTTGCCTGGTTTAACCGTAACAGGGTTTAATTTTAAAAGCACTGTGTTTTTAGCTCCCCCCTCAGAGAATCCTTGTTCACTGCTTTTTAATTGTAAGGCAAAGAAATCAATCTTCTTCAGATTTTCTTAGATTTAAACAAGAAAGGTGGAAGTTTATTAACCTTAAACTCCAATCCGGTAAACGACTATGAATACACGACACGACCACACTAGCACGCATACACGATAAACACACACGCAGATAGAGACAGAAAAAAGTAGGAAGAATAAAGGGGAAAAAGTTTGAGGAAATAGCTGGGTGTATTTCCTGTCCTTTGAGCTCAATGTGGAGTCTTTGGTTGCCGGTAAGTCTCGTCATTCGTTGGGGCCCAGTGCACACTTTAACTTGTTTCAATGTAGTAGTCTTTTCTCTCGAGGTTTAAGCGACTTCAGTGGGTCCGGAGGTTTGTGAGAAAGCGAGAGACAGCAGTCAAGAGAGAGGCTCTCTTGTTCCAGGTTCAGTTGCAATCTGCAGTCTCTGTCTTCAAACAGTCCTGTGAGCACAATTCAAAACTCCAAGTTGGCCAGCAGGTTAGTCATATAACTAACCCCTTATTTGGGAACAGCTCCTGTCGTTTGTGGATTTCAAAACTCTCGGTGGGGGGTGTAGTTCTGTCTCTTACACCAACAAGATGGGGATCACCATTGCCCAGCCCAGACCAATCTCTGTTCATTGGATCAATAAGCAGTTCCCATCGTCTCTCCAAGCACTGTCTCTTAGTATGCAAATGCTTTCCAGCCACTGCTGGTCTCTTTAAACAAGTCATCTCTTCATTCCAGCAACAGTTTAAAATTAATGTTCATGTGATGAAATTAATATGTCTCATTCTTGGCAGGTGGGGATCTTCATGACAATACATTGATACAATGTTTCTCGTTGGGAGTATAATGAAATCTCGTTGGTGCTTTTCAAAATTAGAAAGCTAAAGGACAAATTTCAAAAGTTTTTAAAGGTAAAGTTAAAATGGTGCCTTTTTAAAAGAATAATTGAAGTTATGTGCATGTCTCATATGTTCTTGAGAGACAGAGCAAGATTAAAACATGAAAGAATACTGATTACACTTCTGTTGCAGTTTTTGTTGATTACAAAATTTACTCAAACTACAGGAAGTGAATTATGCTATGCAAGAGAGACAAAGCATCTTTCCTCATCCAAATATGAGTTCTATTTTTAAAAGCAAACAAAGCATCTAATTAGTTCCAGATTATCAGTGTTGTATTCTATTTCATTGATAGTTTTTAAAAAATGTAAGCATTCTAGTTACTGGAATCTGTGAGGCAGAGAGAAAGGAAGAAACACAAAAGATATACCCAGAAATCAAACAAAAAGACACCAGATTTAATATTTGCAGAGATCTCTTAAAAGTTGTAAACCAGTTTTGCTGGACCAGGAAAGCCTGTACTCTCATCCACTGCTGTCAGGCCCACGCCTTCCCCAGTCATGTCTAATAGCTGCTAAAGAGAACATTTTTGCCTCTCAATTCTGCCATACCCTAGGTTCTTCCTTCATATTGATGCCTGACCAAAGGATCCTTGACATATCGGAACCGGAGTGCTTCACAAAATACAAGGCTGACAACTACAGCACAGTACTGAGGGAGTGCTGCACCGTCAGAGTTGTCATCTTTTTGATGAGACGTTAAACCAAGGCCCATCTGCTCTCTCGGGTGGACGTAAAAGGTCCCATGGCACGAATTCGAAGAAGTGCAAGGGAGTTATCCCCAATGTCCTGGTCAATATTTATCCCTCAATCAACATTGTGAAAACAGATTATCTGGTCCTTATCACATTGTTGTCTGTGAAAGCTTGCTGTATGCAATTTGACTGCCACATTTCCTACATTACAACAGTGACTTCACTTCAAAAGTACTTCATTGGCTGAGACTTCTGGTGGTCATGAAAGGAGCAATGTAAATGCAAGTTTTATTTTCAGGAGGCTCAGGTTGTCGTGACAGGTGGGTGACAGACATCTGCAGCCTCCTAGAAGATCACCAGTTCCCTGTTGGATCTGGTGGCCACGCGTTACCGGTAGCTATCAAAGTGACCACCATACTCAACATTTTTGCCTTTGGATCCTTCCAGGGCTCGGTCAGAGACATATCCAGGATCTCCCAGTCAGCAGCCCATAAATACATAATATAGCTGACTGATGGGTTGTTGGTCAGCATCAGCAATAATGAGAACTTCGCCTGCAATGACACCAGTCAAAATGAGCGGGCACTCAAGTTTACATCTCTGGCTGGATTCCCACAAACGCAGTGTGTCATCAAGTGTGTCATGCAGTAATGGTGCATCTTCAGATCAAACACGAGTACTGGTGAACCACAAGAGTTTACACTCCATCCATGGGCCGCAGGTGTGCACCAACAAAAAGATACTTCTGCAGAAGTGCACAAGATTCCCAGAGAGCCGCCATGATGCTTTTGTGCTGCAGCAGTCAAAGCTCCCTAAGATCTTTTGGACTGGCAAGCACACTTAAGGGGTAGCTGCTAGGGAACAAGAGACACCACTTCAAATTTGGTTAATGTCAAAAACCTGACCAATGAAGTCCAACAGCGCTACAATGAATATCTGCCGTACATCCCAAAGTCTAGCGGATCGTATTAAACAACGCGTCCCTTCCACTGTTCGCAATGGGCAAGGTACAGGCCGTACCCAACCAGTCTGTGCTTGCAAAACTCAAAACACAGTGTCCAACATTAGATGTGATTCCGCAATTGGACAACAATTGCTAAATAGTCCGCAGTGTGCTAAGAATTACGCTGATAACCAATTTAAGATTGTCAGTAGGGCTCGCAGTGTGGCGTATTTGCACCTACTGGAAACTACGTATATTAATACACAGGGCCCTGTTCTTTGCGGACAGAAGGAACATGAACACACATTGCGCCTGTTTCAGCTGAAAAAAATAAGTGACAGCTATTCGTTGATTCATTCCTCAGGGCAATGCCTTGACCCATCAGAGTCAAGCTGCCTGGTTTAAATTTCAAACAAAGCTTGGCAGTTAACCTTCAGTCACCGTAAACTGGTGCATTCTCCATGGCTACGCCTCTACGAATCAGAGGTTATTTGCCAACCAATCAGCACTCTCTTCTCATGCAGTATAAGTTGTTGTTTTCCCTTACACTGGTTATTCTTATGTATTGTCCTGACGAGTGCAAGATGCAAAGCTTCGACAACATGTCTCTATATTCAGCAATATTCAAGTTCTATACTCCCAAACAACTATAAATAACTTCAATAAAATCAAATAAAAACAATAAACAAAACAGCAACCAACTTTTTTTCAGGTATTGAAATACAAGAGAGCCTGGAAAAGAGACATGAAAAATTTAAAATTTGGATCAAATGACTAAAATTACAATTACCAGGGAAGTAGTACTGAGCGAATTGTTGGAGCTGCAGGCTGACAAGTCCCCGGGTCCTGATGGATTTCATCCTAGGGTGCTAAAAGAAGTGACTGGTGAGATAGTTGATGCATTGGTTTTAATTTTCCAAAATTTCCTAGATTTGAGGAAGGTTCCATTAGATTGGAAAATAGCAAATGTAACTCCTTTATTCAAAAGGGGAGGGAGACAAAAAGCAGGAAACTACAGGCCAGTTAGCTTTACATCTGTCTTAGGGAAAATGTTAGAAGCTATTATTAAAGACAGTATAGCAGGGCACTGAGAAAAATTCAAGGTAATCAAGCAGAGTCAACATGGTTTTGTGAAAGGGAAATCATGTTTAAACAATTTATTGGAATTCTTTGAAGAAGTAACATGTGCTGTGAATAAAGGGGAACCAGTGGATGTACTGTACTTAGATTTCCAGAAGGCATTTGGTAAGGTGCCACATCAAAGGTTATTGCAGAAAATAAAAGCTCATGGTGTAGGGGGTAACATATTGGCATGGATAGAAGATTGTAGAGCTAACAGGAAACAGAGAGTAGGCATAAATGAGTCATTTTCTGGTTGGCAAGATGTAACGAGTGGTATGCCACAGGGATCTGTGCTGAGGCCTCAACTTTTTACAATATTTGTAATTGACTTGGATGAAGGGACTGAAGGTATGGCTGCTAAATTTGCTGATGATACAAAGATAGGTAGGAAAGTAAGCTGTGAAGAGGTCATAAGGAGGCTACAAAGGGAAATAGATAGGTTAAGTGAGTGGACAAAGATCTGGCAAGTGGAGTATTATGTGGGAAAATGTGAAATTGTCCATTTTGGCAGGAAGAATAAAAAACAAGCGTATTATCTAAATGGTGAGAGATTGCAGAGTTCTAAGATGCAGAGGATCTGGGTGTCCTAGAGCATGAATCACAAAAGGTTAGTATGCACGTACAGCAAGTAATTAGGAAAGCTAATAGAATGTTATTGTTTATTGCAAGAGGAATTCAATACAAAAGTAGGGAGGTTATGCTTCAGTTATACAGGGCATTGGTGAGACCACATCTGGAGTACTGTGGACAGTATTGGTCTCCTTATTTAAGGAAAGATGTAAATGCATTGGAAGCAGTTCAGAGAAGGTTCACTAGACTAATACCTGGAATGGGCAGGTTGTCTTATGAGAAAGGTTGGACAGGCTAGGATTCTATCTGCTGGAGTTTAGAAGAGTAAGAGGCAAATTGATTGAAACATATAAGATCCTGAGGGGTCTTGACAGGGTGGATGTGGAAAGGATGTTTCCTCTTGTGGGAGAATCTAGAACTAGGGGTCACTGTTTAAAAATAAGGGGTCACCCATTTAAGACAGAGATGAGGAGAAATATTTTCTCTGAATGTCGTGAATCTTTGGAACTCCTCTTCCTCAAAAGACAGTGGGATGCAGAGTATTTGAATACTTTTAAGGCAAAGGTAGATAGATTCTTGATAAGCAAGGGGGTGAAAGGTTATTTGGGGTAGGCAGGAATGTAGAGTTGAAGTTACAATCGGATCAGCCATTATCTTGTTGAATGGCGGAGCAGTTTCAAGGGGACAAGTGGAATACTCCTAACTCGTATGTATGTATGTTCGTATGTAACAGAAACTTCACAACATAATATTTTGTCGCACATCCATGTCATATGCTTATAGAGACCCTTGTGCAACAACAAAGCTTTATTCTTCCTTTTCCTATCACTCCTATTTGGTGCGACCCCTGTGGCTTCACCAGAGGTAGATGCAAGCTGCTCAGATTCCTACTCTGACTACTGAGATGCTTTTGGCTGATGACCTTGGGTTTTGAAGCCCATGAGGTCCCTGCCAAAGTCTGCTCTACCTAGTCCTGTGCAGGGACAGATTCAGTCTTTGGGACAGCATGTTGACTACTGACTGAATGGGTTGGGTGGGATGTGTCATGGTCCTGTAGTTTTTTTTTTTCTCTGGAGAATATATGGTGTGCCTTTAAGGCTTGCAAAGGATCAGTACTGCAATAAGAAACAGCAAGCCTCAGGAGTTTGAGAAAATGCAATTTGGTTGCCATTGGATACAGCCATTTGAAGATTGCGATTCAAGAGGTGCATTCTCGTTATCTTGGATACAGCCACTTGGACTGAGTATCAAGCAATATATTTGTTACAATTCAATTTTGAACTGGCTTTTTAGTTGAAGACAGTCTGTTCCAACAGAACACAGACAGACAGCTGGTGTGGCACCTTAAAGAAGAGCTCTCAGCCATTTAAACTGAAGGAAGAGATTTTACTCTGTTTAATCATTATCTTCCAAAATTCTAAAAAATCAAGCCAAAACAGAGATCTCTGATAATTTAAACTGAAGGAAGGAAAGCATCACTTACTGCTGGAATTAGACTACCGACTGTTCTAGTGCAGAAGAACCTTTTTCCCCCCCCATCGGACAGCTGTGAGGACTTCAAGTAACATTGGACTGTAAATCTGCAAGGACTCAAAATTTTTTCTATTTTAAATGTTTATATCTTCATAGTGTTTAAGAATTTAGTTTTTTTAAATTACAGTTAATTTGTTGATTTAAAGACACCTGGTTTGGTTAGCCTCATTCGGGGGTTAATAGATGGTACAATTTGGCTGGGTCTTTCTTTAATTTGGAAAGTTTAAAATGATATGTTAGACGATCTGTAGAGGGACAGAATTGAATTAACAGTGCGCTTCTCCCACCACAATCAGAATGGTATATTTTGATTGGGGGCTTTGGAGCGGTCGGTCTTAACAGGGGGGAGACAACAGGTGAGAAGTGGAAGTGCTTTGAGTGGAGTTCCACTTTTATACCCTGTTTCGCCATCATCCCTCTCATGGGCCAGCTGCACTTCACTACTACCACTCTGCTGAAAAGCACTTTGGCGCAGAGTATTGCAGCACTGTATGGTTAAGGCTCAGATATTTGTCATCCTATTCAAGGTGGCAGACCTATCGACATACAGAGTGTGCACGGCCGTGGTCATGGAGTCGTTTGATTGCAGGGTTTAATGTTCCACAAAGTTGAGCACTCTGCCCTTGCAAGAAGACATCATCCCACTCATGTTTGAGGCAGACTCCTCCATTCTCTCTGTAATTGTGTTCAGTGAGCTTAGAAAGCCTGTCAGTACATAGCACTTCTCTGCTGTTCCTCAATGACTCCTTTTCATCGATGGCCCACAGTGTACAGCATCTGTGTCCAGCTCAGCAGAGTTTGGACAGGGCTGAGCTCTCCAACACAGATTCTCCACTGCTATCCCTGTCACTACCATCTGCTTTTGCACACTTGTGAAGTGAGAGTTATCAGCTGAAAAGCCAACTATCTGTCTAACTGGTCCCACCAAAGAGTTAATATCTGTGCAGGTGTGTGGTAATCCTGAGTACTGTACCAGTGAACCCTCAGAAACAATCATTCGCCATTCACAGGATTTATGGATGTGTGCTGCATGTGTGAAGGGTCTAACGGAGAGAAAATATATGAATTAGTACAGGCAAGATAAGTATGTCGCAACTCATCATTATGAAAATGATCATCTTTCACTAGCTGTTGAAATCTAGTTAACATGACTGAGCGTTGTGAGTCACTGACATTTAATTATGTCACCAGGTAGCTGCGAGATCCCATCACCAATGCTCCAGCATTTCCTCCTCTGCACTTGTTAGCTGTGAAGGACCATTTCTGGTTCCCTCCCTCTCCCTAGTGTTCTATGATCTCGCCTGCAACGGGGGAAAGAGCAGAACTATGAGTCATTGTAATGGCATGTGTTCACCTGATGGATGCAGTGCTTTTGATGTCGCTGCAATGAGAGGCATAAGATATTAGAAGAATAAGGGTGAATGGAATAGTTGATGGATAGATGGGGATGTGAGGATGTCTATAAAAAGAGAAGGAAGGGTGCACTTGCAAGGTAGGTTGGTGTGAGGAGTGATGTAATGGAGTAGTATTGACAAGACAGTGAGTGAGGTGAATGTGCAACTGTACTGACCTTTCCTCACCTGGTTAAGTCATTAAAGCGCTTACTGCACTAAATTCAGGAGCATGGCACAATGCTCCTGAGCTGACCTCCTGGACCACCTCCAGCCATGCCTTCTTTGTGGCAGCAGCAGGTTTCTTCCTCCCTTTACTGGGGAAGAGCAACAGCTCCTCACCGACTTCAGCAGTACATCAAGCAATACATTAACTCGAGGTGCAGCCCTTGACCATCCTCTATCCATCATGAAACTCCTAACTCCTCCAAATTCTATCTTTGGATTGACCCTTTAAATACTGAAGTTGAGATCGCATAATGCAGGTACTCATCACATCTGCTGCCGCGCAATTGACACCAAACCCGGAAGTAAAATGATAAATATATTGGAATGCCACTGGCAGATATACTGAACTTATCTCCCACTCAATAGGAACACCCCATATCTCCCATCACACTCCCAATTTACCTCCAAGTTAATATCGTGGCCTATGTGTCTGTGACTGAGAAATGGATGGGAGTCATGGGGTTAAAGTTGCACCATGATATTAGGTCAGGCTTGATGAACTAGTTGGGCCTTTTCCTGTCCTTTGTTTTATGTAATGTTATACTTTAAAATATTTTTAAAACATTCATTTTTCTTTATTTACACAAAGTAAAACTGTAAATATCCTTGTACTAAATCAGGACAATATCAATTCTTCTAAAAGTACTTCTATTTTTAAAAAAAATTTGAGGACTCGTGGTTGAAGGTTGTAGAGATGGATGACTGAAGTGATTCCATAGACACTGGACTTTGTTTTTTTTTAAAAAAGGTGACTGGAAGGACTTTGTTTAAAAAGACTTATTGGAAGTCACATGTTTTCAGGTACGTAAACAGCAGGTGCCTTCTGACTATGAGAGTTTTTTTTTAACAGAGAAGTGACATGTCAAGATTTATGGTGGTCAAGAGTTAGTTTCGTTTTGAATATTTTTGAGTCAGTTGGGGGTCAGCCTGTTAATACTTTCAGTTCATACTTTCTCCACTTCTCTGAGAAACTTTGAGAATCCAGTGTGTGAAAGCTGAAACTCCTGATGACACACTTCTCCGGGAAAGCCTGTCAGACTAATCCTTCACGTCACCTGAAAAGAACTGCTCTATAGAAAGATCCTAGTGACAGCCGTCTATGCGTATTTGGGACACCAGAAAAGGAGTAACTGTTTTCATTCCATATCTTCTCCTTTTCCTTCAAGAATTAACAAGTATTTTGCCAAAGTATTCTTTGTCTTTTTTGTAAAAGGGTCTCTGCAGAGAAAACTTATTTATTTTTCTTTAACCAGTGTGTGTGTGTGTGTGTATGTTGGGCTAAGGGAGAAGGGAACTTTCATACTTCAATCAGTGTATTAATGCTTTGCATCTTTACGGAATACTTCATGTTTCATAATAAATTGATAATTTTGTTGTTTATGAAAGAAACCTGGTTTGTGGATTTTATTCTGAAATAAAAACAGAGTATATAATTGGTCGTATCGGTAACCGGGTACACAGTTAAATATATGTTGTGACCTGTGGAGGTGTGGAATGAGAGAAAGACAGTGCATTCCTCCCATCTCAGTTGTAACACAATTCATGCTGCTTCAACTTCAAGTTGAACAGAAATTCATTTTTTCAGCAAACCAACATTTAATGGAACTGATTTTCATAATGTTGTTACGGCCACGTGGTGAAGGGTGCGGCTGGTTTGCACTGTTCAACTCGCACCTGACCACAGCAAGTGTTTTTATTAGGGTTTTAATGCCTTTGTGTTTTATTTGTCAAATGAACAGACAGCAACAGGTTTTCTTGTAGGTTTGAAACAGAAGATTAATTATTAATTGAGCAATATGCCTTATTCCGAAATTGTCACAACTGCACCCGCTCATGCATTCACTCGCACGCGCACACACACGAGACAGATAGAGAGGAAAAGAGTTAAGTAGTTTGATGTGAGGTAGGGTTTTGGGGTTCATGGTAAACCTGTTGAATTCTCTCGGAGATCAAGTTCTCTTTAGTTGCAGGCCTGAGGTGTTTGTAGATTTCTCTGTTGGTTGAAAGTTCAGTTTGAAGACAGGGGATCACTTCCAGTTCACTGCTGCACAAGTTGAAATGCAGACGTCATAGCAGGGCGCCATCTTTTTGATTTGTTGGATTTTCTCCCTGCTGAACAAGCTTTGGTCATGTTATCATGGACTTGTAATTATTTTGTCCTCGGATTCAAAAAACGTTAGTGCCTTAAGACTCTGCTAAAAACAGTGCACCTTTAAGGGAGAGAAAGTTCTGGAATTTCTAAGGCACAGTGTGCCAGCAGCTGCATGTTTGTTCCCTAGGTGACAGCAGGAGAGAGGGGTCACATGGTACAATGTTTCCACTTAACTGTGTGTAAAACTGGCAAAAACCGGCTGAAACCAGACTCACCAGCGAAGCATACTGAAGAGAAGGGAGCTGTTTATTCTTCCTCAGCAGAAATTCTACAAGGAGCTACAGGCCAAGTTAATTGCCTAAAGAAAAGAAAGCCGTTTTTCCAGAGACCGTTTGTATTGCTGAAGGAACTGTTGATGTTACTGCAGCCGAAGAGTTGAATGCCTATTAAGAATCGACTACTGCATCAAATCAACATGAAGACTTTGAGTGGCCTTTGACTATTACCACATTAGAATACCTCCTCCACCAGGAAAGTAATCCACAAAGACTTACTTATTTTATTTATTCTTAAGGAACAGCTAATTTTAAAAACTCCACTTTAAAAAAAAAGGTTAACTACTGTTATTTTTGAGTGTATGCGTGTGAATAGGGAGTTAGATTAAAAATAAGTTATAAGGTCTTTAGACATAGGTTCATCTTAATAGTGTTGAAGATTTAATTTTTTAATAAATAGTTAATTTGTTGTCGTCTAAAGATACCTACCTGGTTTAGTCTGTTTTATTCCGGGGGTTACTTAGTGTGTTTAATTTGGCTGTTTTACAGTTGGGTAGAAAGCTTTAAATAATATGCTGCGACCTGTGGACTGATGGGACTGAATTGACAGTGCGTTGCTCCTGCCGCGGTCGAAAAAATGTGTCCTCCTGGAACTCTCTCTCTCTCTTCAGAGAGCTACCCTTAAAGCTAAAAGTTTCTCATATGTCGCCTCTGTTGGGAGACAGAGATTTTCCTCCCTCTGGTGACCGACAATGGTCCGGGTTGTGGCTACTTCGCATCTTCATTTTTTCAGAAGAACCCATTCAATTCAAAAATGTCTCTTGATGGGTTCAGGATACGTGTAATTGACACCTCTTAGCTTTGAATGTATTCTTTTGTCCTTGCCAGACAGCTTGAATATACAAAGATAAGGTCTTTGGATCTTCAGTGGACATTTTTAAGCACATTGTCCATTTTTTAAAAAAAAGATAAGTCTATTTTTATAATTCTTCAGATTGAGTTCTTATAGTTTCAATTGCTGCATGTTATGTGAGCATCACAATGTAAACTAGATATACTGTCATTCGTCTCCATTGAAGATGAACAAGTGCAATACATAAGCGGTCACAAAAATTCTGTTACACAAATTTAATCTGAGTACTTTTCACTTTCATTAATTCTCAAGTAAACATTAAGTGCTTGTATTCTCAGACAAAAATATTTCTTCAAGTTACAGTCAAAAACCTATAAGTCCTTATGGACCCTTTCTTTCATCAGTACATAACTTTCAAATCAAACCCATGGCATTACTGGACTCAAACCTTACAGACAAGATCAAATATAAACTCAATAGCTGCTGGTATGGACAGGCACTGGAATTTATTAGAAAGCGAGCCCATCAATCAAGTAATTCTTTTTTAAGAAAGATCAAAAAAAGCCATATTTTCATGACAACTTGCTTCTGCTATTGCTTTGGTGTAGATTATGTGGTGAAATTGGAGTTATACCAAAGTCTGACAAGTTCCAATTAGTTTCAGACATATACACATATACAGAGGGAACACTGATGGCACAATTGTGTTTGTAATGCAAACAATCAAGTTGAAAAAAGCTGATTGTATATGTAACAGAGAAATGGCAAAATAAGATGAAAAAGAATTATATATACTTTCTACGAGAAGGAGCTTGCCTGTTCAGGAAAACAACCAAACTGCGCCAGCATTAACAAAAAAAGCAACTTCACTGATCTTTCAAAACACCATGAAAAAAAATTAAGTCAATATACCATGATTAACTCTACAATTACAGTCAAGTAGAGGTCACAGAAGATTATTAATCTAGCAAATTTAATTGCAATAAATACAGAAGGCATGCCAGTGCCTGAGACTGATGATGAGGAATTCAAAAAAAGAATTCCCGAACTCATGTCAAGTTAGAAAGTTTATAAACGTTTACAAAAACAATTTGCAATCTATCACAACATAGACAGAAACAGGATAATAAAATTTTTAAAAGAGGCTAACACAGTGGATATGAACCGGCTTAAAATGCAAAAGTCACTCAATTGATCACAGCCTTTTAGCTACAACTGATGTGTCAACGTGACGGGTTACTGCTTGGAATGGGAGAAGAATAGTAAAACGAAGGAGAGTGGAAAACATCAAGTAAACGAACTAATAGTACAATGACCTTGACAACTGCCAATCACCGACAATTCCTGTGATGGAAGTTGGAGAAGTATATGTTGCGCCAGGGTGAGTTTGGCAATCATCAGTCTCAAAAGATGTAGGCTGTAGTGAAAAAGTGTCATCATTGTCATTTCTGCAGAAGAGAAAACTGTATAGGGATATTGGGTGTTTGGATGATAGAAAATACATTACCACTGGCAGTACACTCATGCAATTCAACAGCAGTGTAAGATACTTCTCTTTAGTCTTATTTTAAGTACTTCTGAGACATTAAGCATTGGATCATCGCATTTGTGCAATTTGCTTATTGTTATTTTATGAGGCAATGTGCAAACTGTATCCAGATCCGATGAACTGAAACAATTTGTTGGTGCTTGCCACCTGACAATATCACTGATGTCTATGGTGTGACTACGAGCTGATGGTTTTTGAAGGTTTACATAAAGATCCATATCTGGAAATCTCACCAATAAAATATTGAAACATGCTGTAGATGTACAAAATACAGGATTGAGCGAACAGCAACTTATATCACTGTTTGTTTTCTCAGTATTCTCCAATTCTGATAAAAATCCAAAGCCTGATGAGACAAAATTCAATTCATCACAGTTGGTAAATAATCAGTGAAGTAGTTCTGAAGAAAAGAACAGACATACGGGCTGGGATTTTCTGAGTCCTGCAGCGTTTTCAACTGCAGGAGTTGGCATAACTTCTGCTTCTGCCCTTTTTCCTTTTCCTGTTTTGCACGCAATTTTACACAACAGCCATGGGAGACATGTGCTATCATGCGGAGGGAACAGACTTTCATCGGTGGAACCTGCTGTCACTCTGTGAAGCACCATGAACGCCACAGTTATAAATCATTCTGCTCTGCAAGAATCAAGGATCAGCAGCCTTACAGTTAGCGTCTGGGTTTTACGCAATAAAATCGCTTACCTGGTTTTCATTGCTTTTTCCTTTTTGAAATTTTCAACCCAGTACTAACTCCCTCTCATATTTTTTTTGATTGGAGCTACAGCATAAACATGTCAGCCAGCAGGCAGCATCCTGCCCCACAATTCAGTGATGCCTCCTTGCAGCAGATTTTCCTCCAGCCTGTCAGGGAAAGGTGGGAGGTCCTTTTCCCTGCAGATGGACTCAGAAGACCCTCCTGCTTGACCAAGGAAGCCTGGATGGAGGTGATGGAGCAGGTGTAGAACCGTGGGGTTACGCACGAACCTGGGTTCGGTGTTGGAAGCGTATCAATGACTTGCTCATATCAGCAAGGACAAGTGGTCTTGCCGAAGCTGTTCCATTGTTTTTCTCCCTAGCTCTGTGTGTTTAAGACAGAGGGCAGACAAGGCATGCAGTGGAATACGTGAGCAGCCTTGGTGCCATACACCAAATGATTACGTGGAAAGTTGACATCTGGCATTTTGTATGCGCTTGGATGGGTCATGCGAAAGCCACTCCGGAATGAGTGATGTTGATGCATGTATACCATGGGTGTGATGCATCTTTTGACATGTCATTAAATCTGCACTGTTTCCTGCAGGATAAATGTACCCACAACCAGCAGGAGCAGGCAACGACAGATGGAGGTGTCCCAGACATCATAGTCCTGACACCAGCTGAGGAGAAAGGAGGGAGGCAGAGCCGTCACAGATGACGAGGCAGGATCCTCAAGGCGTAAGAATGAAGTGTCATCTTCAGTCTTATGTGCACACCAAAGGAAAGCGTGTGACCTCATATTCTGCTGATGCGTAATGTGCCTCTGTTTGTGTTTCCGCTGCAGGTGGCCGCACTCGAACGATGGAATGTAGCGATGCCCAAGACTCCGCCTTTGGGGAAGATGGTACCAATGCCGCAGAGGTTACACCTCTTCTTCCATATCCACCAGCACAGATACATCCACACGGTCCGCAGGGGGTTTAAGATTAGAATCTGTGTCACAATCTGGTGTGCACGACACAGACACGTCCCAACAGCTGAGGGATTATGTGCCAGCCAGGTCTCCGGACAATCAAAGGATTGCTGGGGACCAGGCCCCTGCTCAGCCCCATGCTGATGATGATCCTGTGTTTGCTGATGCGAGAAGTCTGCTGGATGTGCAGCAAGCCCATGTGGAAAATATGTCAGAGATGCCTGAGGTCATACATGGCTTTGCGCATGCCATGGAGGAGTCCATGCAAGCCATGACGTCTGCCATGTCTCAGACATATGAGCTCATGGCTTCCTTGGCAAGCTCCTTGGTGAATCTGGTTGAGCACTCGAGCCATATGTGCTCTGGCCTGCACTCCATTGCTGTAGCCCTGGGCTCCATGCAGCAGAGTCTAAGTGAGACGGGAATGAGGAACCGAGACCTCCCTCCAGGTGCTCTTTCCCCTCAGGGAGACAGGCAGGTGTCATCATGCACCCAAATGGAGACGAGCGCGTGCCAGATGCCCCAGGGCCCTCATCTCAGGACACCCCAAGGGTAAGTGGCATCTCGTCCTTTCCCCCACCGCCCCACCCAAAACTGACCCCCTTACCTCCAGAAGGCAGGCACATGGGGAATATTAAAGCACCAGTGCTGCAGACCCCCAGCTGGATGGAGCCATCAAGGCCCTGTACCTCCTGTGGATGCCCGCCATGGTCATCCAGAGCAACAGGGCGGTGCACTGAGCAGACTGCCTCCACCTCAGCTGCTAAAGTCAGGGTTGCATCTGGACATAGTGGTAGGAAATCGAAAAAAAAAAATCATTTTTGAGCATGAAGGTGGCACGGATGTTGTAAATATTGTACCTAGATTAATGATGTTTCAATACAGATTTATTTGCTTTAATATTTGATGCAATCTTGTAAACCATTTGCTTTGTTTCAGTTGAAACAGAAAATGAGTATTGCAGGCCAATGCAGGTACACCTTGATGCTTGCAAAGCATTTCTGAAAGTGTCCAGTGTCTTTTTATCATTGACATTTGAGCCTTCAGTCTTCAATGATGGCTGTTTGTCGTTTGTAGATTTTGCACTTTTTTCCTTGCCATGACATGCCTTACGTTGTGCTGTGGTCACTCCCTTACATTCCTTGCATAGGTGCTCCATTGTAACCCAGAAAAGATTTGACCTGCTGGTCACAAAGTGCTGCAACATTATGGCATCCTCTGTGTGAGGGGTAATGCCTTGATACAGGACACTATTTCCACGCTTCATTGATGGCAGAGAAGCCATTCGGCACATCTCCACTTCAGGTTCATGTGCTATTGTCAGAAGAGCCTTCTTTTACATTACAGTAATGAATAAGAACTCAGGTGTATGTGAACATATTTTCAGATTTTTTTCTCCTCCCAGCGTTCCTTTAAGTGCCTGAATTCAAATACGAGGTTCTCCCTGATGTCCCTTGCTTATCTCTCCATGGCCCTTAAATCCATAACGGTAACATTTGCATTGCTGTCCTCCTCCTCACCCTCGTCATAGTTATCCTCATCTGAGGAGGACTGGTATTCCTCCTGTTTCTTCACAGGCAAAATGTGACCGTCTCTAACTGCCAGGTTGTGCAATGCACAGTAGACGATGATTATTCAAGAGACCCTTCTGATTGGTCAAGGCAGCGGAAGAACATTTTCAACATGCCAATGTGTATTCCATGATGGCTCTGGTGGATGCGTGAGCAGCATTGCATCATTCTTCAGATGCGCTTTGAGGATGCTGCACTGGTGTCACCAACCATGTCCAAAGGGGGTAAAACTCTTATCACCCAGGATCCAGCCAGCCTTCAACTTCGGCTGTTTTGTCAAAATTTCCTGGCAGCTGTGAGTTCTGTAAAATGTATGAGTCGCGACAGCTCCCTGGGAAATGAGCATAAACCTGCATTATTCCTCTACTGTGGTCGCAAACCAGTTGCACATTCAAAAAATGGAAGCCTTTGCGATTCACGAATGCAGCAGGCTGGTCCCAAGGAGCTCTAATGGCCACCAGTGCAGTCGATCACCCCTTGTATGCTAGGGAACCCAGCGATGGCACCGAAGGCCGCAGACCTTGCTGCCAGATTGTCCTCATTAACAGGTTAGTAGATGAAATCACTGGCACGACAAAATAGGGCATTCGTCACCTCTTTGATGCATCTATGGATCGCAGACTGTGATTTGCCACACATGTCACCCATTGATCCCTGGAAGGCACCACTAACAAAACAATTGAGTGCAGCAGTCACCTTGAGGGCAAATAGCATGGGATTTCCACCAAACCCAAGCTGTTGCAGGTCATGCTGCAGGATCCTACAAATTTCTATGACCATTTCATGTGACATCCTTAGGCCTCTCTGACATTTGAAGGTAATTTGTCCTTGTCCACAGGTTACGATGACAAACAAGTGTCCATCTTCAATAATGCCTTTCTTGGATGATATCATTCTGAGCATCCTCACCTTTTTCTGCCTATTGCTGGCATTTAGGGAAAGCAGCCCTCCTCAGTTGCTCCTTCTGCTCTTCTTCCCATGGTAGGAGACAAATTGGATGTTTGAGACCCATGTCTTTGCAGCTTTGCAAATAATGAAATGAGCAGAGCGTTCCAATTCAGCCTCTGTTGCCAGTCAGCTGGTGAGCAGGTTTCTTTTATGTGCCTTAAAGATTACAACCAGCAGGAAATCCCACCCACCATCATTGGTCTCCTCCCACTCAACTTGCAATCCTGGAGCGGCCATGTGGTTTGCATTGTCCTTCGAGAAAATGTTGCGTATACTCTACCAGACTAGTTTCCCCACCTTCCAACCTCCTCCTGCCACCTTCCAGCTGCACCCATTACCCTTGACGCACACAATGTAAGTTTACACCTTCCCCCTGTTACCATTGAACCTCCCCCCATGACCTTGGATCAAATTATCATCAATTTATTCATGCCATCCCTCCTCCCTGTTCCTACTTGCATTACCATCCAACTGCCGACTTTCACCCTTGATCCTCTTCAAATCCACCTTGATGTTATTGCTGGGTCCTGTT
This sequence comes from Heterodontus francisci, assembly GCF_036365525.1. Taxonomy (NCBI): domain Eukaryota; kingdom Metazoa; phylum Chordata; class Chondrichthyes; order Heterodontiformes; family Heterodontidae; genus Heterodontus; species Heterodontus francisci. The sequence continues at coordinate 38,195,536 of NC_090387.1, forward strand.
CCCCTCCCTGTGATGCCATAGATTACCCAACCGTAACCTCGACATTTCCCCCTACGAAATCCAATTGTCCCCTGTGACTGTGACCATTCCCTCTTCCAGCAAGTACCCTGAATTCGCCCTACAGGCTTCTGACATACACAGCACTCATCCCTCCTTTTAGGCTCCTCATGCCCATCTGTTGACTGCAATATTCAGATCAACCTACCACCCCGCAGTTGCCCACAGCCAGCTTCTGCAGCAATAACAACCACCACACACCCTGGATGCTCCCCTCTTCTCTCCCCTGCTCCTCCATGCTCCCGATAACCCCACCCTGTCCTGCCCGAGTACCCCTCCTGCTCCTCCAAGCACCCGATAACCCACCCTTTGTTCTCCCCTCCTCCTCCATGCTCCCGATAACCCTACCCTGTCCTGCCAGAGTATCCTCCACCCCCCCTCCTCCTCCATGCACCCCGCCACCCACCCCCCAAGCTTTCCCCACCATTCCCTGAAAAGAATCACCCTTATTGGTGCCGAGCCTGGAGCCAAACATCTAATGTTGGCTTTCCTTGTGCCTATGAGTTCAAGACATGAAACCACTGACTTCAGACACAACTGCACAAAAATCAACTGGTGCACACCATGTTAAAACGAATGTGAACCAGGTGGCACGGGAATACTGCTCATCGCTAACTTAATCTGGCAGGTCGGACTTAATGTGTACTAAGCATAGGGTAACGAGTATTCATGGTATGGAAATGCATGCAAAGCTGCAATTCGCCACTATGCGGGAGGGACCGCCGGACCGCCGCAGACATGCCGCTGACTTAATTATGATTTTAAAAAGCGGTCAGAAATCCGAAAACAGCTCACACCCAATTAAATCACCCCACATTCCACCAAAGCCACTATTGCAGGGTCCATAAAATGCCCCCCATGGTCAGATTGAGAACTCCCACCACACTCAGAATTTATGAGATCGATGGTAAACACCCACAATGTATATTTCAACTGTATGCAATGCACTGGGGTAATGGCTTTCAGCCGAACATTAGTACTTGGATTTTTTTTCTGTTAAAGAACAAAAAATAACTTTAAAAAAAAGAGCCCAATGAAGGTACAACGACTTTTTGGAATTCCTATGAATTGCCTGCTTCAAATGGCATAATAATAATAACATTGTCATTATGCCTGCTTAAGGAGGAATATATTTGTATTATAGGAATTAAGACAATAAGGCAATTTGAAATATAATACAATGACTGTTGATGATGCACTGGAATATTAAAAAGAAAAAATATCAGCTTATAGTGAATTATGTTGTGATCATATCCATACCCAAGTACAAATCAATATACACTAAAACTGGTATTAAGAACCACCTGTGTAAAAAGAACACCCAAGACTCAGGCTTGAATCTTTCTTCGATTATCTGTCTAGCAAGAGTATCTGCAGGTAATCCTGAAGGACATTATTATTAACAAATTTCATAAAATAAGTTTGGTGCATTTATCATTCGTATTAATTTAGTCATGGATGCACTGCTGCTTGTGAAGGGTGATCAAACAATCAAAACTAAGCATCGCTGCTACCTTACCTCGCTATCCTGAGTGATTTGTACTTGCTCTCCCTGTGGTACCTGAGCGATATGCAGGTGTCCCTGTACAGCCAGTAGACAGAAAAGGCATGAAGGAAGAAGAAAAAAAAGTATTACTGGCTGAAACAGATCACAAGGATCCAAAGAGCTTGCTTGCAAACAATTCAAATTAAAAGTTTTATAGAAATATCTGGTATTTAATCTTTGGCATTCAGACAAGGGATATTGATTATTACCACTAAGTAATTACTCACATCAACATATTCAGTTGGAGACTGCAGCCACATGCTACTGCTAAGGCCATTTAGCTTAGCTGTTGTTAACATTCATCTATACAGGGACATAAATTAATACAGCGCACAATAGGATCCTTTGTTACTGCCTTTTTCATATGTGCACCCATGAAAACCTCAACAAGGCAACAATGAAACATGCAAAGGGCACATTATTGCAGGATGATAATACATCAATTGTTGAGAATTGCTGAAAATAGAGACATGTTGTTGAAGCTTTTCGTCTCACACTCATCAGGACAATACGCAAGAATAACCAATGTAAGGGAAAACAACAACTAATAATGCATGAGAAAACAGTGCTGATTGGTTGGCAAGTGAACTCTGATTGGTAGAGGCATTGCCATGGAGAATGCACCAGTTTACAGTGACTGACAGTTAACTGCCAAGCTTTGTTTGAAATTTAAACTCGGCAGCTTGACTCTGATTGGTCAAAGCATTGCCCTGAGCAAGAATCAGCGAATCGCTGTCACTTATTTGGTTCAGCTGAAACAGGCACAATGTGTGTACATGTTCTTTCTGTCTGCAAAGAACCAGGCCCTGTGCATTAATATACGTAACTTCCAGTATGAGCAAATGCGCCACACTCCGAGCTCGAGTGACCATCTTAAATTGGTTGTTAGCGTAATTCTTAGCACACTGCGGATTATTTAGCAAATGTTGTCCAATTGTGGAATCACATCTAATGTTGGACACTGTGTGTGCTAAGAATGTTCCAAAGTGCTTTTTGGCAATTAGATGCCTTTGCAGATGTCATTGTTGTAATGTACGAAATACAGCAGCTAATTTGCACACAGCAAGATTCCACAAATGGCAGTGTGATAATGACTAGATAATTTGTTTCAGCAATGTTGGTAGAGAAATAAATATTGGCCGGGATACTTCCCCTGCTGCTCTTTGAATTTTTTTTTTTACTACTCGTTTCATGGGATGTTGGTGTCGATGGCAAGGCCAGCACTGGTTGCCCATCTCTAATTGCCCTTGAGAAGGTGGTGGTGCAGAGCACCATGGAATCTTTTTACATCCATCTGAGTGGGCAGATGGGGCCTCAGTTAAATGTCTCATCCAAAAATGGCACCTCAGACAGTGCAGTAGCCCCTCAGTTTTGCCTTAGCTTGTCAACCTAAATTATCTTTTCAAGGCACAGTGGCGCAGTGGTTAGCACTGCAGCCTCACAACTCCAGTGACCCGGGTTCAGTTCTGGGTACTGCCTGTGCGGAGTTTGCAAGTTCTCCCTGTGTCTGCGAGGGTTTCCGCCGGGTGCTCCGGTTTCCTCCCACAGCCAAAGACTTGCAGGTTGATAGGTAAATTGGCTATTGTAAATTGCCCCTGGTGTAGGTAGGTGGTAGGAGAATGGTGGGGATGTGGTAGAGAATATGGGGTTAATGTAGGATTAGTATAAATGGGTGGTTGTTGGTCGGCACAGACTCAGTGGGCCGAAGGGCCTGTTTCAGTGCTGTATTTCTAAAATAAGGCTATGGCGTGAGGCTTGAACTCACAACCTTCTTTCTCAAAGATGACACTGAGCCACATCTATCCTGTTGGTGACAACATTTAGAACTAAGATGTGCTGCCCGATGGTTCACTCAGGTTTTCTTGTGAATAGCTGAATTAGATGGACCATGATTGCTCCACGTTCAATCCCCAACCTGTACTCTGTTGACGGCAATCCCGCTGAAAACCTGAATGTGTGGACATCAGATGGGGGGCGGGAACAGGATCAGTTTTGCCAATCACTTTCTCCCTTGGTAAATTAACCTGTCACTTATGGGTAAAGGCTACTTTGGTGTGCTACCAGAGAATCACGTGCAACCAAACTCCAAGAAAAAGTAAACAATAGAGGAGCAAAGGGAAGAAAATTTGCACAGAATAAACAAAACATAGGAAAAACAAGCAGTGAGCTGAACAATGCCCTTTTTTTCTCTTACACCGTCTACATTGATTCACTTAATAATTTAACAACTTAGATCATATTACCCTGATACGATTATTTAATTAGAATAGGATTGCTCCTTGACACATTATTTTTGGCTCTATGCTCTAAAACATTGAAACATCTTGGTTACCGTTCTCAAAATATTTGTGCTGCTTTTTTTAAATACATTCATGGGATTTGGGCATCGCTGACAAAGCCTGCATTTATTTCCCATCCCTAATTGCCCTCGAGAAGGTGGTATTGAACTGTCATCTTGAACTGCTGCAGTCCTTGAGGTGTAGGTACACCCACAGTACTGTTTGGAAAGGAGTTCCAGGATCTTGATCCAGCGACAGTGAAGGAACGGCGATATAGTTCCAAGTCAAAATGGTATGTGGCTTGGAGGGGAACTTTCAGATGGTGGTGTTCCCATGCATCTGCTGCCCTTGTTCTTCCAGGTGGTAGAGGTCATGGGCTTGGAAGGTGCTGTCGAAGGAGCCTTGGTGAATTACTGCAGTGCATTTTGTATATGGTACACACTGCTGCCACTGTGCATCGATGGTGAAGGAAGTGAATGTTGAAGGTAGTGGATGGAGTACCAATCAAGCAGGCTGCTTTGTTCTGGAAGGTGTCGAGCTTCTTGAGTGTTGTTGGAGCTGCACTCATCCAGGCACGTGGAGAATATTCCATCACACTCCTGATTTGTGCTTTGCAGATAGTGCACAGGCATGGCGGAGTCAGGAGGTGAGTTACTCGCCGTAGAGTTCCCAGTCTCTGACCTGTTCTTGTAGCCACAAGATTTATGTGGCTGGTTCAGTTCAGTTTCTGGTCAATGGTAAGCCCTAGGATGTTGATAGTAGGGGATACAGCGATTGTAATGCCATTGAACATCAAGGGGAGATGGTTAGATTCCCTCTTGTTTGAGATGGTCATTGCCTGGCACTTGTGTGGCACAAATGTTACTTGCCACTTATCAGGCCATGCGTTGATGTTGTCCAAGTCTTGCTGCATCTGGACACGGGCTGCTTCAGTATCTGAGGAGTCACGAATGATGCGGAATATTGTGCAATTATCAGCGAACACCCCCACTTCTGACCTTATGACGGAGGGAAGGTCATTGATGAAGCAGCTGAAGATGTTTGGACCTAGGACACTACCCTGAGGAACACCTGCAGTGATGTCCTGGGCCAGGGATGATTGACATCCAACAACCACAATCATCTTCCTTTGCGTGAAGTATAACTCCAACCAGCAGAGTGTTTACCCCCGATACCCATTGACTCCAGTTTTGCTAGGGCTCCTTGAAGGCATACTCGATCAAATGCCACTTTGATGTCAAGGGCAGTTACTCTCACCTCACCTCTTGAGTTCAGCTCTTTTGTCCATGTTTGGACAACTCTGCTTCTCTTTCCACAGATGCTGCCAGAGCTGCTGAGTGATTCCAGCATTTCTTGTTTTTGTTTCAGATTTCCAGCATCCGCAGTATTTTGCTTTGATATCTGTACTGGAACAGTTTGGCTAGGGGCATGGCTAGTTCTGGAGCACAAGTCTTCAGTACTATTGCTGGAATGTTGTCAGGGCCCACAGTCTTTGCAGTATCCAGCGCCTTCAGTCGTTCCTTGATATCACGTGGAGTGAATCGAATTGGCTGAAGATTGGCACCTATGATGCTGGGGACCTCAGGAGGAGGCCAAGATGGATCATCTACTCGGCACTTCTGGCTGAAGACTTGCAAATGCTTCAGCCTTATCTTTTGCACTGATGTGCTGGGCTCCCCCATTGTTGAGGATGGGGATATTTGTAGAGCCACCTCTTCCAGTTAGTTGTTTAATTATCCGTCACCATTCACGACTGGATGTATCAGGATTGCAGAGCTTAGATCTGATCTGTTGGTTGTGGGATCGCTTAGCTCTGTCTATCATATGCTTCTTATGCTGTTTGGCATGCAAGTAGTCCTGGGTTGTAGCTTCACCAGGTTGACACCTCATTTTGAGGTATACCTGATGCTGCTCCTGGCATGCCCTCCTGCAATCTTCATTGAAACCTATGCCATTTAGCACGGTGGTAGTGCCACACAACATAATGGAGAGTATGCTCAATGTGAAGACAAGGACTGTGCGGTGGTCACTTCTACCAATACTGTCATGGACAAATGCATCTGCTACAGGCAGATTGGTGAGGATGAGGTCAAGTATTTTTTTCCTTCTTGTTGGTTCCCTCACAACTGCCGCAAACTCAGTCGAGCAGCTATGTCCTTTAGGACTCGGCCAGCTCGGTCAGTAATGGTGCTACCAAGCCATTCTTGGTGATGGACATTGAAGTCCCCCATCCAGAGTACAGTCTGCGCCCTTTCAACCCTCAGGTGTTCTTCCAAGTGGTGTTCAACATGGAGGAGAACTGATTCATCAGCTGAGTGGGGGGGGGGGGGGCAGTAGGTGGTAATCAGCAGAAGGTTTCCTTGCCCACATTTGACCTGATGCCATGAGACTTCATGGAGGCCAGAGTCTGTGTTGAGGACTCCCAGGGCAACTCTCTCCTGACTATATACCACTGTGCCACCACTTCCGCTGGGTCTGTCCTGCCAGTAGGACAGGACATACCAGAGGATGGTGATGGCGGTGTCTGGGACATTGGTCTGTAAGGTATGATTCCATGTGTATAACTATGTCAGGCTGTTGCTTGACTAATCTCTGGGGCAGCTCTCCCAACTTTGGCACAAGCCCCCAGATGTTATTAAGGAGGACTCTGCAGGGTCGACAGGGCTGGGTTTGCCGTTGTCGTTTCCGGTGCCTAGGTCAATGCCAGGTGATCCATCTGGTTTCATTCCTTATTGACTTTGTCGCAGTTTGATACAACTGAGTGGCTTGCTAGGCCATTCGAGAGGCATTTAAGAGTCAACAACATTGCTGTGGGTCTGGAGTCACATGTAGGTCAGACCAGGTAAGGACAGCAGATTTCCTTCCATAAAGGACCTTCATGAACCAGATGGTATTTTACGACAATCGACAATTTGAGATCCATATTTTTATTAATTAAATTCAAATTCCTCCTTCTGCTGTGGTGCGATTCAAACCCATGTCTCCAGAGCAATACCCTGGGTCTCTGGGTTACTCGTCCAGTGACAATACCACTACACCTCCCCAGTCTTCGGATGAGTGCCACTCTCAAACTGGTACTCAGCATTGGAGACTGCTAGGATTGACAATACTTTGAAGGAGTGCAATCCAGACCATGGCATCAATGGGCAAGGGACTGCACGGGGTGGGGAATGGCAAAGCACAAAAATTAGGTCTTTATAGGAGATTCCATAGTTAGGAGGACAGATAGGCATTTCTATTACCGTCATTGTGAGTCCCGCATGGTGTGTGGCCTCACTGGTGGAAGGTTAAAGGACATCACAGAAAGGTGTAGAATATGTTGCAGGGATAAGGGAGTGAGCCAGAAGTTGTGTTACATGTCAATATCAACAACATAGAAAGGGCAGGTATTGAGGTCCTACAGGCAGACCTTCAGGAGCGAGGAAACCAGTTAAAAAGCAGGAACTTGAAGGTAGTAATCTCTGGATTACTCCCAGTGCCAAGCACCAGTGGGAGTAGAAACAGGAAGATAGGGAGGATCAATGGGTGGCTTGAGGCATGGTGCAGGAGGCAGGGCTTCAGATTCTTGGGGCATTGGGACCAGTTCTGGGGCAGGAGGCACCTGTTCAAAAAGGACAGGTTGCACTTCAACAGGACTGTGACCAATGCCCTTGCGGGGAGATTCACTCATATGGTTGGGGAAGGTTTAAACTAAATTGGCAAGGGAGTGTGCATCAGCATTTAGAGGTAGAAAAGAGGAATAAGGTGCATAAAGGAGTGAGAATATTGGATAGTACTAGAAAAGGAAGAAATACCACATTAGATAGCAGCAAATGAAGAAGGACTACGAGGAATACAAAGACAGGTTTAGAATGCATGTGTGCAAACACACAGAGTGTGATGAATAAGGCTGGTGAGCTACAAGTGCAAATAGTCACGTGGGAATATGATGTAGTGGTAATAACTGAAACGTGGCTTAAAAATCTTGAGGACTGGGAACTTAATACGCACAAATACAAATTGTCCAGAAAAGATAGGAAAGGAAAAAAAGAGGAGTGGGTGAAAGTACTGATTAGGGAAGATATTGCAGTGTTGGAAACAGACAACGTCCTTGAGAGGTCAAAGACAGAATCCATTTGGTTAGAGTTGAGAAGCAAAAACAGTATGATCACATGACTGGGGATATTCTATTGGCCTCTAAATAGGGAGAAAGAGATACAGGAGCAAATCTGCAGGGAAATCACAAAGATGTGCAAGAACTGTACAGTGGTATTAGGGGGGCGGGGGGGGGGGGGCTTTAATTACCCAAATATGAAGGAAAGGAGGGGGAATAATTTCTGAAATGTGTTCAGGAAAATTCCTTGACCAGGATGTTCTTGGTCCAACTAGGAAGGAAGCATTGTTGGATCTGGTGCTGGGGAATGAGGTGGGCTAAGTGGACTGAGTTTTGTGGGGGAACAATTGGGTAAAAGTGATCATTGCATCATAAGGTTTAGATTAGTAATGGAGGACAGCAAGAAACAATCTAAAGTAGAACTTGAATTTGGAAGAGGACTAACATCAATGGGATGAAAGGGGATCTAGCCAGGGTAAAATCGAACCAAGGTTTAACAGGAAAATCTGTAACAGAACAATGAGTAATCTTTAAGCAAGAGATGTTTCAAGTACAGGCTAGGTACATTCCAACAAGAGAGAAAGGCAGGGAAACCAAAGCCAAGGCTCCTTGGATGACAAGGGAGATAGAGAATAAGATGAAACAAGCAAAAGGGTGTATGATGCATGTCAGGTAAATTCTTCAAGCGAGAGCCAGGCCAAATACAATAAATTGAGAGGGGAGTTGAAGAGGAAAGCTAGACTGGCAAAGAGAGAATATGAGAAAAGAGTGACAGTTGACATAAAAAGTAACTCAAAAATCTTCTATCAGCATGTAAATAGTAAATGGGTAGTAAGATGCAGGGTGAAGTCTATGAGGGAAAACAAGGTGATATATGTTTAGAGGTGCAGGGCAAGGAAAAGGATGCTGACATGATAGTGGTAGAAGTAGGGATGGCAGAGGTAATGGATGGAGTAAAAATTGATAGGCAGGACGTGCTCGAAAAGCTGGCTATGCTGAGAGTGGTTAAGTGGTCTGGTCCGGATTGCTCGTATCCCAGGTTGCTAAGGTAAGTGGGGGTGGAGATCACAAGGGCTTGTCACAATCTTCTCTAGATACAGGGGATTTGAAAATGGCAGGTGTGACACCCTTGTTCAAGGAAGGGTATAACAACATTCCTTGTAACTACAGGCCGGTCAGTTTAACATCAGTGGCGGGTAAGATTTTAGAAACAATAATCGGGAAAAAAATCAACAGGCACTTGGAGAGGTTGAGCTCATTAAGGAGAACCAGCACGGATTTGTAAAAGGCAGATCGTGCTTGACTAATCTAAGTGAATTTTTTGATGATGTAACAGAGAAGGCTGATAAAGGGAATGCAGTGAATGTTATCAATATGGATTTTAAGAATGCATTTGACAAATACCACACAAAAGGCTGGTTAACAAAATTGAGGCTCAAAGAACAGGAGGGTCAGTGTCACATTCGATAAAAAATTGGCTTAAGAACAGAAAACAGCGAGCTGTGGTCAATGGTTGTCTTTCAGACTGGAGGATGAAAGACAGTGATGTTCCCAAGGTCAGTTCTAGGACCACTGCTTTTTTTTGATATATATAAGTAACTTGGATAATGGATGCTCAGTTTGGGTTCTGCCAGGGCCACTCAGCTCCTGACCTCATTGCAGCCTTGATTCAAACATGGACAAAAGAGCTGAACTCAAGGGGTGAGGAGAGAGTGATCAGCCTTGACATCAGGGCAGCATCTGACCAAGTCTGGCATCAAGGAGGCCTAGCAAAACTGGAGTCAATGGGAATTGGGAGGAAAACTCTCCGCTGGTTGGAGTTGTACCTCGCACAAAAGAAGATGGTTGTGGTTGTTGGAGGTCAATCATCTCAGCTCCAGGACATCACTGCAGGAGTTTCTCAGGGTAGTGTCCTAGGCCTAGCCATCTTCAGCTGCTTCATCAATGACCTGCCTTCAATCATAATGTCAGAAGTGGGGATGTTCGCTGATGATTGCACAATGTTCAGCACCATTTGCAACTCCTCAGATACTGAAGCAGTCCGATAATATCCAGGCTTGGGCTGATAAGTGGCAAATAACGTTCAAGCCAGGCAATGACTATGTCCAACAAGAGAGAATCTAACCATTTCCCCATGACATTCAATGGCATTACGATCACTGAATCCCCCCACAATCAACATCCTGGGGGTTACCATTGACCAGAAACTGAACTGCAGTAGCCATATAAATACCGTGGCTACAAGAGCAGGTCAGAGGCTAGGAATCCTAAGACGAGTAACTCACCTCCTGACTCCCAAAGCCTGTCCACCTTCTACAAGGCACAAGTCAGGAGTGTGACGGAATACTCTCCACTTGCCTGGATGGGTGCAGCTCCAACAACACTCAAGAAAGTCAACACCATCCAGGACAAAGAAGCTCGCTCGATTGACACCCCATCCACAAACATTCACTCCCTCCACCACTGACGCACAGTGGCAGCAGTGTGTACCATCTACAAGATGCACTGCAGCAACGCACCAAGGCTCCTGAGACAGCACCTTCCAAACCTGCAACCTCTACCACCTAGAAGGACAAGGGCAGCAGATGCATGGGAACACCACCACCTGCAAGATCCCCCCCCCCAGGCCACACACCATCCTGACTTGGAACTATATCGCCGTTCCTTCACTATCGCTGGGCCAAAATCCTGGAAGTCCCTTCCTAACAGCACTGTAGGTGTACCCACCCAACATGGACTACAGCAGTTCAAGAAAACAGCTTGCCACCACCTTCTCAAGGGCAATTATGGATGGGCAATAAATGCTGGCCTAGCCAGCGACGCCCACATCCCTGGAACAAATTTTAAAAAGAGTAAAATTTCAAAATTTGCTATTGACACCAAACTTGGAGGTGTGGCAGTGAGGATGATACCAATCAACTACAACAGGATATAGATAGGCTAGCAGAATGGGCAGATAAGTGGCAAATGGAATTTAATACAGAGAAGTGTGAGGTGATGCATTTTGGCAGAAGGGATAAGGAGGCTTAACTGCAAGGTTCTTAAAAAGTGTGCTTGGAAAGAGGGATCTGGAGGCTCATTTGCATAGATCTTTGAAGATGGCAGGACATGTTGAGAGAGGGATTTTGGGTTTCATTAATAGAGGTAATGAGTGCAAAAAGCAGGGAAGTTATGCTGAATCATTATGAAGCTTTGATTAGGCCACAACTAGAGTATTGTGTCCAGTTCTGGTCACCACACTTAGGAAGAATGTGAGGGTCCTTGACAGGGTGCAGAAGAGATTTACCAGAATGGTTCCAGGGATGAGGCAGATTAGCTGCAAGGTTCGGCTGGAGAAAATGGGGTTGTTCTCCTTGGAGCAAAGGAGATTGAAGGGAAATTTGATAGAGTTGTACAAGATTGTGACCGGTTTAGGCAAGACAGACAAAGAAAAGCTGTTCCCATTAGCTGATGGTGCAAGGACTAGGGGACACAGATTTAAGGTTCTGGGCAAGAGATATAAGGGGGAATTTGAGGAAGAACATTTTTACGCAGCGAGTGGTAACGAGCTGGAACACTCTGCCTATACAGGTGGTGGAAGCAGAGATGATCAATAATTTGAAAAGGAAACTGAATAGGCACTTGAGGGAAATAAACTTGCCGGGCTACCGGATCAGAGCAGGGGAATGGGACCGACTAGATTGCTCTATGTGGACTTGATGCGCCGAATGGCCTCCTTCTGTGCCATCATGACTGTGTGAGGTAAGGCAGATAAATATACCGTAATTCACTGTGAACAGTTAAATTCTGCAATCCCATGTTCTCAGCAGGAGTTCAAAAGGAGTATGAATTGAATTTAAGGCTACAACACAGAAATGCCAATCTCTGACTCAAAGGTGGATGGAATTTGCGTTCTGATTTATAAATTTTACTGTGATATATCTTGAAAATACTCACTACTTGTTGAACTTGTCCATCCTCTCCTATGCGATGAATATGAACTTGCTGAGCATTTGCCAATGCATAGTGGAGTGTTTGTGCCTGATTCTGCTGTAAATCTCCAGATGATGACACAGATCCTTGCATTCCCCCTTCAACAGATACAGGAAGAAAAGTTTTCATATCTATTTGGGACTATATCAAAAGTATTTGTTATTATTTCATATCCAATGTATTTGTTTCATAGACCTGACTTATTTGCATTTTTAAAATACAGGCATCAAATTCCTGTATTTTGTCCGTGGTTTACCTAATTACCTTCTGCAGCAAGCAAATGGATGGGCAAGTGACTTGAACACACGTCTCAAACAAATCCACTCTGAACCCAATGATAACAGGTGCATGATAACTGTCCATGGATGGCCCATCCTCCAGTGTTCTATCCCTTGGTGATAAAGTATCTGACCATCAACAAGCATTTTCAGCAGGAGTGTGACTGCAATTCAGCTGCACTGTAGACCAATTATGCATTGTCCTACTTAGCAAGATTTTAATATTTCAATTTATTAGTGGCAAGATCAACAGTTCTATCACAGGCATTGTTTTCTAAAAGCTAACAAAGGCAAGATCTCCTTCTGAAGAGATAAAAGTGAAATACATGGAAAAAAAGCAAGTGGAAGAAAAGAGCAGCAGAAAATAGTATCTTTCATATTAATCAAACAGAACCTACAGAAATTTCCATTTTTTTAAAAACTGAAAATGAAGGGAGCTTTCTTCTCTGTCATTCCAATCTCTAGACTACTGCATCCTGGAAAAACTCACAGCAACATCAGTTTTCCTTAGAACAGAGGAGGCTGAGGGGTGTACAAAATTATGAGGGGCCTAGATAGAGTAGACAGGAAGGACCTGTTTCCCCTAGCAGAGAGGTCATTTACCAGGGAACATAGATTTAAGGTGATTGGTAGAAGGATTAGAGGGGCCATGAGGAAAAACTTTTTCACCAGAGGGTGGTGGGTGCCTAGAATTCACTGCCAGGAATGGTGCTGTAGGCAGAAACCCTCAATTCTTTTAAAAGGTACCTTGACATGTAACTGAAGTGCTGTAACCGGCAAGGCTATGGACCAGGTGCTGGAAGGTGGGATTAGATTGGGTGGCTAGTTTTTTCTCGGCCGGCACGGACATGATGGGCTGAATGGCCTCCTTCTGTGCCGTAATTTTTCTGTGGGTCTATTCCAGATACTAAAGTGGCTTTCCATGTGGAATACAAGCCTGGGTCAAAGACTAGAAAAACATCAGGCAATCTTGGGCAAATCGAATCTATCTATCTACTTACGTATCTATCTTTTGATCTATATCTATTTCTTTTGTATTGTTACAACCTTAGTGAGACCGTTAATGTTAAAAATACGAGATACGACCCCCCAACAGACCAATTTAAAGAATTACACAACAATGTTAATGTTAATTGTGTATCAATTGTTTCATTAAATGCAGATGGAGGGTTTTAATTGGGGTCTTAATTGAGCACTTATAAGCAGACACTTGCTGAGACTGGTGAAGGGTTTTGAATGGGGAGCTACATGTCTGTAATCCTTTTACTCTGTATAATAAATGTGAAACGGAATAAAGATAGGCTCCAGCATTATCCTTCCATAACAGGTTTTCTGGAGTTTAGCTACAAGATTTCACATTTTCAGACTTCAATTGTAATAACTAAACTAAAAGAACTCCCCATTAACTCAACAGTACTTTGTAAGTAGCTGATAACCCAAATTACAAAGTAAGGTACTTTATTTATTTATTAAAATGCTTGAAAACCTCACACCACAATTATACGTTACACAATCCTCTTTGATAGCAAAACCGTTGTGTTTATAAGTCCCAAATTCCTCCCAATTACAATGGGTGGATCTCTCAGACCTTTCTCAAAGTCAATGTCTTCGCTCACTTCTCCAAGCACTTTCGACCTGGACGTCCGTAAATAAGGCGAATCCTGGTAATCCTGTTGGGTTTATACTTTTCCACAAACTTCAAATTTAGAACAGGTTCAAGCATTCGTAGCCTTTCGCTGTATCAATATTCTCTGAGAGCAGGAGTTCCTTCTCTCCCCCTTGAGGCTGCCATCGTTGTCTTCCTTTCTTACAGCCTGCTCTGAGGTTGCTACTGTTGGTCTTCCGTACACCCTGTCTGCCTTAAATATATCAGGAATCAAACGTCAATAGCTCATTGTCCTTTTCCAATATGCAAAGTCCACGAGTCTGGTTTCAGAAGCACCACCTGGGCCTTCCATTGTTTCCAGATGTTAAAAGCTGCCTGGTACAAGGGCATCCTCAGAGTCACTGACTCTTGTTTACGATCCAAAAGACTGGGAGGGTGAAACCCATTTTTCTTCAGGTGTTACCTTTGCAGTCTCTATTTTTTGAAAAAAAAGTCTTTGATCCGTCCTCTCTATTGTCCTGGTAACCAAGATTTCGGTCTTGCCCTTAAGCAGACTGGATGCGAGGTCACCTGACTGAAGACACCATCTTAAACTTTTAAAAATCTCAGTTTTTAAAACATAATCATGTTACAAATTCCAACGTTCATAACAGTATACTTATAAGGTTCACATTTTTTGTAACATTTTCCTTATTACACGTACTTGACAGAAGCAAATCAGATTGAAGAGGTGACCGTCTTTGTCAAAGTCAGCAACAATAGTCTCTGTGGCCGTAATTTTACGCCACCCCATCGAGCTGGATGGTGGCGGGGGGAGTGGTGGGGGGTGGGGCAGCGTAAAATGGAGCAGGAGGCTCTGGGAGGCCTTCCCAACCCACTTCTGCCCCACTTTACGTAGGGCGGGGGGGGGCGAAAAACGGGCCACCCACCCCAGGCCAATCATGGCCCTTAAGTTGCTAATTAACAGCCACTTAAGGGCCTTTGCCCGCCTCCATGCGGATTTTGCGCGTGGCAAGCCGGCATCCTGGAGCTGGGAAAGGCCGCCCAGGAAAAGCTGGCGGCCTCTCTGCGCCCCGGGGATGGGCCCTGCCTCGCCGGGGCCTGACCAATTACCACCTGCGAGGCAACCCAAACTTACCAGGACTCCTGGCTCCATGTCCTCGGCTGGGCTGCAGTCCCAGCAGTGGTCACCGCTCCCGATGGCACTGCTGGGACTAAGAGCTGCCAGCTGGCTGATTGGCCGGCAGCTCAAGGAGGTGGGACTTCCTCCCTGAAGCAGGTGGAAGTCCCACCTGGGAACAATTAAAGCCTGGGGACCTTTAAAATGCCGGACAGATCCCCAGGCTAAGTGGAAGCGGGTTCGCCACCAACTTTTACGTTCAGTGGCCAGTTCCCATCCGCCCAATGTAAAATCCAGCCCTATGAGTGCATTGTCACTGCATGGTTTCTTTGACAGAGACCATTATGCCATCCTCCTTCTCCGTGGGACCTCCTTGAATCAGGGGTGGAAGGTGGTGGCATGGTGCAGTAGTACTTGGAAGGGGAATGCCAGGGTCTGTAAGAATTGGAAAGAAGGGTCTTGGTGTCCAGGTGTCCTAGAGCGGTGAGGTCCAGTAACCTCAAAATATTAAGAAAGGGCCTTAGGATGCATAAATGCTGGTGGTGGCATGGGGTCTGGTAGTGTTTTGGTAAAGTGTTTGAAATATAATGAAGGCTAGAAATTCGAGCATGCACATTTTTGGGTGTGCAGGGGTAGAATGGTCTGAATGGGTTGGCCTGAGGCACACCCAATATTTGACCCTGGGCCACACTAGCATCAAAGACAGCAAACTACAAACACTTAATAGGTATCTCCAGCCATCTCACTGGTGAAGGATGGGAGATCTGGCTGCTTTGACACCAAAGGCAGTCATCCAGTTAAGTGATTAAAGGGGATCGCGAAACTGGGGAGGGCAGGGGGAGGTCGGGGGAGCAATCGGGAGGGTATGCAGTCAAATCAAGTGTGTAGGCCATCAGGAGTGGGAAGGCAGAGGCTGGAATCGGGGAAGATCAGAGACAGGTCAGCGGTGGTTGTCGGGGGCAGGGGTATGGACTGGCGGGAGGAGAGAGCAGTAGTCAGTTGTGGGGGTGGAAGGGGGGTGGTAGCAGCAACCAGAAGCCCTCAAATCATATGCTCCATCCCATCTTGAATAGAGATAGAAGTTACACAGTCAAACTAGCCCCCCTGCTCCTATTCCTGCACCATCATTCCTCATAACCATACCTATTTACCCTGTTCCTCCACAGTGCTTCGTTTTTGCCACTCCCTCCAAGGCAGTCTGCAACAGTACTCAAGAGTCCTGCATGGGGTGCTACTGCCATCCCAGTCATGGCATTCACAGAGGGAACACAATAAACAGGCAAGCAAATCAAGCCTCTGCATTGGACCTTAAATCTAATCGTTCTTCACAAGATGACTAAATAAAAACCCTTCTCTGACAAACAAATTTAAAGCCTTCTATTTGTTTCCTCTAAACCTCTTACTTCCCCAATAAATTAAGAATACATATGTTTTTGGTACCTTCATCCATCCATTCCATTTATAAATATGATGGCCAGCACAGGGTTAACTCACGGGACATGCTGCTACCCTAGCTATCAAATTAACTCGCTGTCACCACTCACTACTATCATTTGCCAATGTATTTTATTTACTACTTTCCACTTTATCCCAGAGTGTTGCATTTTAGCCAATAAAGAAAACGATAGGTTAACATTTGGGTGTTGTTTAGCTTATCGTACATCACCAGCAATTTTTGTTTATATTTCATATTCTTAGCATTTATGATTTTCTCTTTACCTTCATTTCAACCTCAATCTCTCTTGAAGCAACTAATCAAACACCCTCATAATATTAAACATCATCCACTTTTATTAAATGATCAAAAAATGTATGATAGATTAGATCTGGCTTTCAGAAGCCAGGGTTTGTAATTATCATCTCAATTTTTGTCAAATGTAATGACTTGCTTTCTTCATACAGATTCCAATATTTTTCTTACTATAGATCTCAAGCCAACAGGTCATAATTCACTAGATCATGCTTCAGAATTCCTTTTTAAAACTGGAACAATAGCTACTTATGAATCTTTTACTGCTCTCACCTGGTTACATTCTTATCAATCTAAGCGCATCCAGAGTATCACTTGCAATGGCTTCTCTTCTTGCTCCTGCACCGTTAACCTCTGGAGTTAACCTCTGTATCCTTGGGCCCCTCCTATTTCTCATCTACATGCTGCTGCTTGGGTATGTATGCTGATGACACCTAGCTCTACCTCACCACCAACTCTCTCAATTCCTGCACTGTTGCTAAATTATCAGACTGCTTATCCAACATTCAGTACTGGATGAGCAGAAATTTCCTTCAATTAAACATGAGGAAGACTGAAGCCATCGTTTTCAGTCCCCACTCCAAACTCCATCTCTCTCCATGATTGAAGCCTCTGGCATTAGATTGAGAACTGGCTGGTAGAAAATAGACAAAAAGGACTTATAGAGACCGGTCACCAGTGGTGTCCCACATAGATTGGTGTTGGGACTGCCGCTCTTTACTATTTATATTAATGATCTAAATGTAGGTTTTGGGACCAAGGTCTGTAAATTTGCAGATGATACTAAGATCTGTGCCACTCTTGATGTTCGACGGCTTCAGGCAGATCTTGATGTACTGGGAGATTGGGCTCAGGGCTGGAAAATTATGTTCAGTTTGGAAAAGGGCAGTGTTATGCATATGGGTAGAGCAAATGCTCAACATAGACATACTCTTCAGGGAAATGCACTGAAGAAAGTGGAGAAAGAAAGAGATCTGGGAATTCTTGTGCATACATGTCTACAGATACATGAGCACTGCCATGAAGCAATAGCTAGAAAGACTCCTGTTGGGGTGTCCTCAACTGGTTATAAGATGAGGCATACTACTTTTGTCCTGTACAAGACCTTGTTAAAGCCTCATTTGGAGTGCTATGTCCAGTTTTGGTGTCCTCACATGGTGGGTGATATTGAAGCTTTACAAAGGGTGCAGAGGAGGGCCACTTGACTAATTCCCAGTATATAGCATCTTGGTTATTAGGCTAAAGGAGTTTGGACTCTTCACTTTTGAGAAGGGTAGACTTAGGGATGATCTGATCATGTTCCAGTCAAAGGTTTGTTCCAAGTAAATAGATTAGGGAGGACAGGGGTCACAATTTTATGTTGTGTAAGGCCAGACCTAAGTTAGATGTCAGGAGGTGGCTCTTTTCCTAGAAAATAGTGGACCTCTGGAAAAATTGTCACGTCATGCATTGGACGCCGATTCACTGAATTCCTTCAAGCTCGAGCTGGGCATGCTTCTAGTTGGGGTGGACATGACCTCTTACAAGAGGTACTGCAGGAATTTCAGGGGCAAAGTGACCTCCTGGATTAGTTTTGATTGCCTAGATGGGTCGGAGAGGAATTTCCCATATTTTTTCCCCCAAATTGGCCTGGGTTTTTAGCCTATGCTTGCACATCATATGGATTTGGGTTGGCGAGGGGTGCAGGTACATGGAAGAGTATATATATATTGTGATGCACAAAGTTTCACAATTGTGTGGGACCACCTGGGTGGACCACAGAGTCTTTACCTGTCTGTCGTTGTTCGTATGTTCATAGATCTCATTTCACTTGATAACACAAGGTCAGTACACTTAAATATTTTTCTGGTACTCCAGCACCAAGGATGGGAAGAAGCTGGGCTGGAATTTCAGGCACTCGCAAGCATTGAAGTGCTGCTGGCTATCTGAAGAGTTTCTTTATTAACAGGGCAAGCTCTTCAGTGCCGATTCTAAACAGGTGTTTTGCAACTGGAGTGCTGCTCAGGTGCTACTGTTGCTTAATGGAGAGACTCACTAATTTAAATGAAATGTGGGACATTAATGAGCCTTGCCAAAAGTTTGTGCATGGATACCCTTTATTACAGATGTTGGCTAGTGTACGAGACATGCTGGGTGCTCTGGCCACACACTAGCTTCAGGGTACATATTCATGCGAACAATACATCATATCATCAGCCCCAGTAAATAGCTGCACCATATAGACCAAGGGGTTTTCAGGAGTGACCCTCAGATTTGGCTGATCGCAGCTAGGAAAAGGGTAGAATATCTATAATTGGCTGCAGCTCCCATGGGTTACAGATAAGAAAATTGACCAGGGTTAAAAAATGTTTTATATTTCTTAAAGGAAAATTTATTTCACACTATTTTCCCCAGTCTCCAGCTGAAATAATACTGTTTCAAATCAATTCAGGACAAGTAAACTTGAAAAATTTAAATGTTTTAATTTAAAGAATCACTATTTTCTCTTGCCAGAGTTAATGTTCATTGTATGTTTATGTTTTCTCTTTCTTATTTTTCTTCAGCCTTCCTATCACAATTATTGCTACCTAGCTCTGCCTCACATTTCTCCACACTGTAAACCATGCTTCTACCTTCAATTTACTTCCAGTTCCATTTCATGCCCTCACGCAACTGCCTGTATTGCATATTTCCATACCACTTAAGTTTCCAAATGATTGTATCAAACAGTGATTAGTAATTCAAGAAGACCACTATCTTCTCAGGGCAACTAAGGATGGGCAAAAAATGCCGGTCTTGCCAGTGACGCCAATATCATAAGAATAATTTTTTTTAAAAGCATCTAAGTTCTACACCAAAGTAACTGTAGTCAGATTATGAACCTGAAAAGCAATCTACTAATATATGAATCCTAATACAACAGCAAAATATTGCGGATGCTGGAAGTCTGAAATAACTAATTTTGGTAACTTGTGATAAAAGCTGCTATTTGAGAAAAACACCTCAGAGCCCTTCATTAGCCTCTAACCCATATTAGAATACAGCAAAAGGGGAACTAAACAGCCACCAGTCCCTATTATAACCCTCTATTCCCATTTATTCAGGCTGATATAAGGGAACAAGGGCTCAAACCTGTCACTATCGGTCAAAACTGTAAATCAAAACAGAGTTCATGGTTTCAGATTTTAAAAATGTAGGAATATGCCATTACCAGGTGCCTGCTAACGAGTTGAACAATAATTACGGCCCAGATATTTTGTTAAAAATAATGGTGAGGCTATTATTACTCACTGTTATTATGGAGTAAATCAGCCAGAATTGTCCACAGTCTACACATGCACAGTTAAAAGTGGAAATCTGGAAACTGCTGTCCAATTTATCCCATTGTTCCAAAAGCTGCACTACATCAGTACCTCGCCAATAGATGCAGCATTGAAACCAATGTTAAGAGCGTGAAACTGCTATACTTACCCATTAGTTACCCACTAAACATGCCAGGCTGTGCCTTCAGGTGTAAGTGATTTTTTAACTGTGTGAAAGTCTTAATTACAGCCAAAAAAACGGGTTGAATTTTATGGGCTGCTAGGGATGGGAAGAGGGGCAGGGAGCCCATAAAATTGCGTCGGAAGGCGGGGTGGGGAAACAGAGTACCCGTCACCTTCCCAATGCCTTCCTATTTAGTCCAGGGCGGGAAGGTCAGAGGATGGTCTTCCCACCCCAGGCTGAGGCCCTTAAGTGACCAGTTAATGGCCACTTAAAGGCCTCTTTCCACCTCCACCTCAATTTAAAAGGTGGCAGAAGGGCCACCCACCATGGTGAGACACCACCAGGTAAAACCTGGTGGCCTCCTAACAGGGTCAGGGTCGGGTCCCTCCTTTGGGGGCAATCCAGGGCCCCCGGAGGTAATTGCTGTTCCTCTCCCAGGAAGACCCACCCCACCCTCACCAACCCACCCCCCCACCCCGTCACTAGGGCGTCTCTAAATAGCCCCGGCGACCCCAACCCCACTTACCTTTCCCGGGGTCTTCGGTGCCCTTGGTACTGTAGGGCCTCCTGTAGTACTGGCAGCGGCCACAGCTCCCAGTGGAGCTGCGAGTACTGTACAGCTACTGGCCTTATGATTGTCCAGCAGCTCTGGAGGCAGGCACTCATCCCTTAAAGGGACAGCATTCCCAACAGCGGGCTGTTAATTGAATTATTGTTGGAATTTTTTTTAAATTCTGTTTTTTAAATTTTTCTTTCTGCCTCTTTTATGTCTACATCTTAATCCTTTCTTTCTTTCCCTCCCTTTATTTCATTTCTGTACATGATTTTAAATGAATTAAATATTCCAACTTGTAATTTCCTGGGATGAATGCATGGGTCTGGGTGCAGGTGTGTGGGTTAAAACTGGGAAAAATGACTGCATTGGGAAGCTCATTCCAAACTGCCTATTTCCACATTTTATTCGAGTATGTTAGGGTGCTTAACTGCAACTCCCTCAGGAAAGGCTGGTGCCAATTACCATAGTGCAAAACTAGAGGTCATCAATATAAGATAGTCATCAAGAAATCAAATAGGGAATGAGTATTCTGTATTCGCTGCTTACAAATGCGGTCTCCTATATAATGGGGAGACCTAACACAGCTTGGGTGACCATTTGGGTGAATACCTCCGTTCAGTCTGCAAGCGTGACCCCAAGTTTCCGGTCACGTGTCATTTTAATTCTCTACCCCATTCCCTCTCTGACCTCGGCCTCGTACATGGTTCCAATGAGGCCCAACATAAGCTTGAGGAACAGCACCTCATCCTTCGATTAGGCACTTTACAGCCTTCCAGAGTCAACACTAAGTTCAACAACTTTAGATCCTAATCTCTATCCACATTTTTTCGGACAGCAGTTGTTGATGATGATTCTGTTATTCCCATTTATACTTCCTCTAAATCTAACTTTTCTTTCTTTAATTATCCCATTACCATCTCCTTTTGTCTTGCACCATCATCCTTTTTGTCATTTAATCTCTTCTGCCTTCCATCCTATCACAGACCTTCCCTTTTGTTCTTTCACCCTCACCTTTTGCCCTGCCTCTGCACGGGCTTAAAACCTGTTACTTTGAAGACATTTTCCAGTTCTGATAAAAGGTCATTGAACTGAAATGTTAATAGTTTCTCTCTCCACACATGCTGCCTGACCTGCTGAGTATTGCCAGCATTTTCTCTTTTTAATATCGGAATCATATTATTTTATGGTTGCTAATACAGAAACCATATATATATAGCACCCTGCTCATTAAAAGACCACTCCTTATAACAATTCAAAAAAACTGCAAAAACAGGAAATGTGAATAAAAACAGAAAAACCTGAAAAGTGCAGACAAAGTTATTATTCAGGGCTAATTCCTCCACAATCCTCTTGTTCATTTTGCACCATCCTGGATTCCAACAGTTTTCCCCCGACACTTCCCCCATATGAGTTCAGCAGGTGCAACACTTGCCGATTTATCTCTTCCACGCTATTGTCCATGATTGCAAACACTGCAAGATAATTTACAAATGCTTCATCTCCTCTCTTATGCTCATGCAGCGGCTCTCCTTCGTACTTGGAGACTGAACAATGATTGGACAACTCTTTGCCGAACACCTTTGTGTAGCCTTGACTGTTCTCCTTCCATTCCTACTTTGACATTTCTACCTCTGGACTCCTGCGCTGGTCCCAACCAAGCTCCAAGTAAATTGCAGGAATAATTCCAATCTTTTATTGAGGCATCTGATGCAGATGCACATCTCCAGTAAAAACTGCACCAATGTCTTTTCAGTGTTTCACTGAAGTAATTTTTGTATGCCATCATCTCTTTCACTTAAGAGAAGCAATTGCAGGCGACTGAACTAATGAACTACCTTTATTTAACAGCAATCAGTGTATCTGACTCTTGACTTTGACCTGCCCAGCACCTTTTGCTTGCTTTATTTCCTGATCATTTCAGCAGGAAGGTATGAGGAAGAGAAGAAAATCTGTAAGTGAATTTCAAAGAAAACTGCAACTCCTCAAATTATGCAAACGACATACATTGCAGCAGTCCTTGCTCGAATGTCTTTAATAAGTAACACATATTTAATCTTTGTTACAACATGCATTACTGTTATTAATTTTTCCCTTCATAATAATTCAAAAATGTGAAATGTTTTCCCCTATTCTCTGCACCTCCACATTGTACTAAACAGTTACAAGACATTAAACTTACAAATTGCCACAGGATTACAGGAACAGTACAATCATAGCTGACAAAGGCTGCTGCAGAATCTAAATCCCATGCAATAAAGCTATTACATCAATTCTTTCCTTATAAAATAAAGTCAAAATCCTAAAATCAGTTAGCATGCGGTATAAATAATATAAGCTAAGGGATTTTGTTTATAGTAAAATAAACCACAGTGAAATCAGCCTATGTAATGTATGATTGGGATATGTGAAAATCTGCAAAGACCACAGTGGGTAATATATTATTTATAAAAGCAAATAAAGTGTGCCTGGAAACAGAACTATTTGGCTAGTCAAAAATTTTCTCTTTTATTAAGTCACAGCATCTAAACCATTTCCTCAATACTGTTGCAGAAAACAAACAGATCTTTGCATTCAATCTTTGTGAAAACTTTTTTAAAATATGCTACAATTAAGTGATCAAAGTTCCTTAACAAGTAGCTTTATTTCTATTCCTGTAAACTGCAGCTCTGCAGTTTAGAAAAAAAGATTTATTTCCACCAGCTGGGTAAGGGTACATATGATTTATTATTACAAGTACAACGAGGTAGATTATGGACTGAAGTCTCTGGAGTGGGATTTGAATCCATGACCTTTTAACTGAAAGGCAATGGTACTACCAACTAAGCCAAGTATGAACCCAAGTAATTCATGTTGGTGATTCAATAACATGTGGGTTTCAATAACTCAGGGTTAAATAAAACACTGACGTTTTGCATCATTTGATTCAGACTGAATAAGTGGGAGAGGGATGGAACTGGAGACAAAGTATGAAGTTTCTGGCAAGAAAAAGAAAGACTTGCATGTTTACAGCACTTTTCACAACCACCAGACTTCTCAAAGCGCTTTCCAGCCAATGAAGTACTTTTGCAGTGTAGCCACTGTTGCACTGCAGGAAATGTGGCAGCCAATTTGCACACAGCAAGCTCCCACAAACAGCAATGTGATAATGACCAGGTAACCTGTTTTTGTGATTTTGATTGAAGGATAAATATTGGCCAGGACACCGGGGATAGCTCCTCTGCTCTTCTTCAAAATAGTGCCATGGGATCTTTTACATCCACCCGAGCAGGCAGATGGGGCGTCGGTTTAATGTCTCATCTGAAAGACAGCACCTCCAACAGTGCTGCACTCCCTCAGTATTGCACTAGAGCGTCAGCATTGATTTTTGTGCCCAAGCCCTGGAGTGGGATTTGAACCTGTAAACTTGTGACTCAGAGGTGGAAATGCTACCAGCTGAGTCACGGTTGAAACACAAGAACCAAATAAAATAGCAATATAGTCTTCCCAATGTTCAAATAGAGAAAATTATGACTCATCCATGTTCGGACAAAATATCTTATAACTCAGAAATGGTTGGAAGTTGAGAGTGCTGGAGAGGAATAAAGGGAATGTTATCAACCTACAGAAACTGATAGGTAAATGAGGACGGGGGGGAGGGGGGGGGGGTGGAGAATAGATCCAAGATGGAAGATTTGTGTACTCTGTGGCTGACGTTACAGGACGGGAGGTAAAGCCATTCCTGGAGATGTGTTGGTTCTGTTATGACAAGTAAGTAACAAAATCACTTGAGGAGGATCTAGAGGACTGCACTTAAGATGGAAGGAGGCAGAGGTGCACAGAGGCTGACATTGTTGAACTTGGCAGACAGAATAAGGAAGAATGCCAACCATGTGGCTGACTTTGACCAAGTCAATCTCAGTACTGTGGGCAGAGTAGAAGCCAAACGGAAGCAATTTAAAGGAAGAACAGGTGAAGAGTAAGGTGGCAATGATATGTTCAGCTCCATCATTTTAATTCCAACTTGAAAAGTGCTACCCCAATACCATTACTGGTCAGTTTATATATTATGGAGTAAAGTCAGCAAAGCAACACAAGAAAATTTTCCCCTTGCATACTTTTGTTATGACAAAAATATATTACTATAAACTATAACACATACATGTAAAAATAGACTAAATAATTGCTCTATTGGATTAACTGCTATTATACTTTGCTTAAACATGCCTTCAAAGTACAAAAATGAAACCAATAACTAGGATATGTGAAATATCTTTCTTTGGTAATGTTTACACCATCTATTTTTGTACCTGTTCCACTCATAACTGAAGATGACGGTGTCCTTCGGGCAAAACCTTTTACAGCCAAGCTCTGTCCACGTTGCTTTCTGCGCCATGCTGTTCGACATTTAGAGTCTATGCTCTGTTTTATTCTGTACCAGTCCGATTCAGTGATCCCAAATTTATGGAAAAGATGACCTACAAATATTAAAAAGTCTGCTGAAAAATATAACTTTGCACTAGATGCACATGATTACAGGCGAATTTGTATAGAATTTGCCAATTCACATAATCATCCCCCAGTGCCACCCAACTCTTATGACCATTTTCCCAGGGCTGGCTAACTCCTAAACTAGTCCACAAGTTCAGAAATCCCACCCCACTTACCTTCCCATCCTCCTCCACTCAATCCCACCCCTGCTAAATGCCATGGACCCGAAAATTCGGCATCAATGCAGCAGAACTGGCGCTAACCTCTGTTTCTGACTCTAACAGTGTGTCCAGGATGGAGGCTCTGTCAGCAAATCTTCACATCTTCAGTTGTGGGCTGTTGCACCAGCATGGTCACATCTTTGGTGCTTGCATGGGGTGGGAGGGGAGATGGGACTGGTGACAGCAGGATATATGACATTGGCACGCCACATGGATGCGCTCTGAAGTGGTTTTTTTAACTCTTAGTCATTCAATTTCCTTACAGATTGTGCTGGCAGTTCTCAGGGCATTTAGGCTAGTACCACTACAGGCCTCAACAGAAAGATGTCACAAACCTGCAGGATTAAGCCATTACCAGAATTAAGGTTGAGACCACCGATTTTCATTTGCACAGAAAAACAAAATCAATGGAATTGCAGAATGTGATCCCAAAACACCAATAAAAATTCAGGAAAATAACTCTCAATTAACAACAACCAATGGCCCTAATTATAAATGAATGGAGTAACAGAATGTCAAACACAAACATTGGCAAAAATCTTGGAATTCCATGTAATGGACATAATTTAACTTATTCAAAAACTGCAAACCAGTGGATCTAGGTGTGATGTTTATATTATTTATTTCCTTGACAGTCCTCACAATGGTAATTCATAATCAATAATTGTAGCAATGAATTCTCTCAATGGCATTTGATAGTGGCTAAAGTGCAGTATACATTTAGAGAAACTTGATATTGGCAGCAAACAGAAATGGGGATATACATCAGTCAACTTCAATTAACAGCACTCTGTTGGTCAAGTGTCATCTGGACATGCTGTCAAAGAAGAAAATATGGGCTATATCAGCTCTTGCTCTTGGGAATCATCTAAATAATACTCAGATATCCTATGTTGCGAGAGTTGAAAATAATCCAAAACTGTGGGCTGAATTTTACCAGCCCCTTGGGGACAGGCTGTATGGCAGGAAGGCTAGCAAAATGGCACAGGAAGGAGTCAGGAGGTGTGC
Organism: Heterodontus francisci; assembly: GCF_036365525.1. Classification (NCBI taxonomy): domain Eukaryota; kingdom Metazoa; phylum Chordata; class Chondrichthyes; order Heterodontiformes; family Heterodontidae; genus Heterodontus; species Heterodontus francisci. The sequence goes on from NC_090387.1 coordinate 38,221,954, forward strand.
CCAATGTCTTTGCATGCCATTGTCATTTTGCCAGCTGTGGGAAAGGTGGCAGACGACCTGGCCACCTGGAAGACAAATGACTCACTTAAGTGGCCAATTAATGGCTTCTTCCTGCCTCCGTGGCATTTTGCCCACATTGGGAGGGCCCACCGCTATGTGGGAAGATCACGAGGTAAACCCTGGTGGCCTCCCAGCAGTCTCCAAAGAGCCCTCCTTTTTCATCACTTTGAACCACAGAGGGGGCCCCTCCGGCAGAAATGGCCACCCCCTCAGCAACAACACTGCCTGTTCTCAGCGACCACTACCCTCGCCGGGGCCTGACTGGCACCAGCACCCCTAGACCCCACTTACCTGATTTTGAGGGTGCATGGTCATCGATGGGCCTTCATCATCCAGGTGCAGCCCCAGCAATGGCCACCACTAGGGGTGGTCCTGCTGAGCTGCCGCCCTCTGATTGGGCTGACAGGTCGAGGGTGGGCCCTGTCCTGAATAAGACAGCAACCCCGGTGGCAGTCACTTAATTCGCTGCTGCCAGCAAAATGAGGCCCTGGGTCCTGCTGCCCACTGAAGCGGAGTTGCCCCCACCCACACTTTCGGGGCTGGCAGTGGGACCTCTGCCACCTCTGTCAGAATTGATTTAGATTTCCTCACTGGCCTTGCTCCTTTATGAAAAGTCTATGGAGCATTCTTAGCCAGCTCTAATAAAAGTGGGAGCCAAGTACAGTTTCTTCAAATCATCGTTCCACAAGTCAGAATACTTACTCTGAACAACCAGACAGCAGATTGCTGTGATTGACTCATTGCTGAATAAAATTCCTTAAGATGTTCACCTTCCTCATAACTCAGTTACGATCATAGAGTTGCTTTTCCAATACATGTGCAAAAATGTGCCATTTGCTTCTCAGCAACTGCTAAGAATTTGTTTTTGTTCTATGATCAGATGGTATGAGATGCGCATGGCACTGAAAAAAATAATGTGGCACCTGTAGTGTTCAATGGTTTGATTGTATTAGTCTGTTCACTGATCTGTTTACAGTACCTGATTGCTTAAGCCTAGAATTGATGAAACTGAAACTAAAAAAACATGCTGGAAGGTTCTAGTAAATACAAGAGTGTTCTGATACAGGCATCTTACAAATGCTGGGCGGCACAGTGGCGCAGTGGTTAGCACCGCAGCCTCACAGCTCCAGGGACCCGGGTTCGATTCTGGGTACTACCTGTGCGGAGTTTGCAAGTTCTCCCTGTGACCGCGTGGGTATTCGCCGGGTGCTCCGGTTTCCTCCCACAGCCAAAGACTTGCAGGTGATAGGTAAATTGGCTGTTGTAAATTGCCCCTAGTGTAGGTAGGTGGTAGGGAATATGGGATTACTGTAGGGTTAGTATAAATGGGTTGTTAGTCGGCACAGACTGTTTCAGTGCTGTATCTCGAAATAAAATTTAAAAAATAAAATATTTTTAAGTACTGTAAATAAACCTATTGTTGATTTAGAACTAGAGTCATATCTGCATTGCTCTGAGATAAATCAGATATATAAAATATCCAGCAAAGTGGCAAAAACATAACAGCACCTCCCCCATAAATAAATTAATTGCTTCTGTAAGTCACACCACCTGGTCACCCAGAAGCGAACTAGCATTGTTGCATAAAAGCAAAATACTGCAGATGCTGAAAATCTGAAATAAAAACAAGAAATGCTGGAAACAGTCAGCAGGTCTGGCAGCATCTGTGGAGAGAGAAGCAGCGTTAACATTTCAGGTCAGTGACCCTTCATCAGAACTGGCATTGTTGCATATAAGGGAAAACTAGATAAACTCACAAGGGACAAAGGAATAAAATGTTGAGAGGGTTAGATGAAGAGGACTGGGAGGAGACTCGTGTAGAGCATAAGCACCAACTTGGATCGAATTACTTATTTTTGTGCCGTGCATTCTATGTAACTCTATTTAACATGTACCCTATTGTGGTAGATGAATTTGAGTAATTAGCAGCACCAGATTTGAACTCTCAATGAATTTTGCTGAATTGTTGCTCTGAAACTGCTTGCTTTTATGACCATGTGAAATTAGTGTATAACCTTGACTAATATGGTTCATCATATCAGTTTTCTTTTAAATACTGAAATGTTCTCGTCGAATGTAAATGTGCTTATAGTCATAGATCCATTCACAGTAAGCCTAATTCTAAACTGATTAACAATCAACTACAATGTACCTACCAAAATTCAGGTATACAGAGTGGTTGTCATCACTACCCTCCTGTATGGGTCAGAACCGTGGGTTTTACACAGAAAACAAATGCGACTGCTGGAGTGCTTCCATTAGCGCTGCCTTTGATCCATTGTGAACATCAGATGGCAGGACTACATCACAAATAATGAAGTCCTCAACAGAGCCAATTTGTCCAGCATTGAAATACATTCTCTTACAATGCCAACTGCACTAGGCAGGACATACGTCATACATGGAGGATACCAGAATGCCAAAAGCTGTGCTTTATGGTGAACTATGCTCCAGTAAGCAAGATCAAGGTGTACCTTAAAAATGCTTCAAACACCAGCTGAAATGTCAGCTCTCTCTGGCTGACACTGACCAGCAGGTGTGGGAGCAGGAGACAGCAGACAGAAACAGATGGCACACAACAACCAGGAGAGCAGCCTACAAGTTCTAAACAAACAGGCGCAAGGCTGCTGAAGAAAGACGCAGACAACGAAAGAAGTCTGCTTAAACCAGAGCCCCTCCAAGCTAGGAGTTCTGGTGCCCCAACTGCTCAAGAGCCTGCAGATCAAGAACTGGCCTCTTCAGTCACCAATGATCATGCCAACTACCAAAGAGAGAAGCCTTCCCATTATCTTTGTTTGCAAAGATTCTGCCATCATCATCACAATGTATCTGATACCTTTTCAATTTAAAAATACCTATGCAAATAATCTAAATTGACCCTATACCATGAAACAATTCGCAAATAACACATTCGTGCGCAAATCGGAGAGCAAGTTACGGCGAATATACATGGACAGTTAGACATAAAAATGCAGAAGTTGCCATATAAGATGCATCATAAGCTTCCCAAAGATGATATCTCGCTGTCTGGTTCCAGATGTAAATGGATTAAACAGTGTGAAGTTTGTTGCATATTGTTGTCTGCACGTTAGATGCTTGGCTGGCCTGGCCTGCATAAATTTCTGAGGCTTTGGGTACTTTAAACAGTAACTCATTTATTACATTATAGTAACTACATACACTTTCACTTAAGCATGTCTAACCCTCTGCTGACATGATGCTTCTTCTCTCTCTCTCTCCAGTCTCTTACACATGTGATCTCTGACATCATCACAGTAAGAGGTGCTACTCACACTATCCCAAACATTAACCCTTTCAAACCCTTATACTACATCTCCCAAGTCTTCATACATATATTTGTTTTTCTATATACATTCATTTTTACTTTACATACTACCCCATCTCCCCCAAGTCTCTGACATTACAGATTCAATCTGTCAGGAAGCTTCACAACTCTCCCCAATCTTGTCAGACACAGAAGATCAGTAGTCTTTCTCTGAACTCTTGTTTCTTGACTTAGATGGCCTTCATTGAGTTTTGTAGTATCCAGTCCTTTCTGAATTTCAGGATCAACCTCTGGTTCATCCAAATATATGACTGATTGACGTCTCTGATGAATTGAGATAAGATTTTTCCTGTTTCTTCTGATAGTACCTTCTGATGTATGTACTAAATAAGATCTCTGTTGATTATCATCTCTCTGGATGATTACTCCTTCTCTACCTTGGTTTCATATCCATACCTTTTCTCCTTCCATCAACTTGGGTAGATTTCTGGTATGATATCTTCTATTATAATTCGAAACATTTTTTCCGATAAGACTTTTCTCTGTCTTGAACTCTGATAATCCAGGACTTCTAGCCCTCAAAGTAATTTTTTGGGGAGGATAGGAAGCTTTGAGTTTCCTCCCCATCAATAGTTCTGATGGTGCTCATCCACACAGCAATGGAGTAGATCTGTAGTTTAGGAGAGTTGTTTGAAAATTTTCATTCTTCGTCAACAGTGTTTTGATAGTTCTGACTCCTCTTTCAGCTTCACCATTAGATTGTGGATATCTAGGGGAATTTGTAAGATGTACAAATCCACATTTTTCGCAAAGTGCATAAAGTTGTCGTTAGCAAATTGGGGACCATTATCTGACACAATCTCGTCAGGAATGCCACGAGTTGCAAAGATCGCCATTAAAGCTCGAATGACAGTCTCAGATGTCGTTGTTGACAAACGTTTGATTTCTATCCATCTTGAAAAGTAATCAATGATAATCAGGTAGGATTTCACATTAAACATGAAAAGATTAATCCTCAGACGTTCCCACGATCTGGTTGGAAATTGTGTCAATATAAGGGGTTCCCTCTGGTCTGGTCTGTGCAAAACGCATACCTAGCAATCAGAACACGTACGACTGAACCCATGCTCTGCATTTCATGTGGCCCTAATGTATTTTTGTCCCAAGATATCCGTCCTAAGTGACAACGGAATCAACAGCCTCTCGCCATATACCAACAAATCATCCACAATAGTAAAGTGCTTCTGTACTTGAAGTAGATTTACATCACCATTCCACTGGAATGTTGCTGTGCCCAACCTTGCATGCAATACTGGCATATATGGATGCATTCCACATCTTGCATCTGAGCATGATGAATTTCTTGGAGCTTTTTTGAACTTGCTGGCCATTGTGATGCAGTAAACTGTGAATATGACTCAATCTCATTAACAAAATTAACATCCTGTTTTGTAGGATGGTCAACAGTAGCTCTGGACAATGCATTTGCTGTCATTTGCAATCTGATCTGTACATATACTGTTTCATACGTGAATCTCATTAGTCTCAACCGGAATCTCTGGATTCTCAGAGGCATTCGAGCGAGTTCCTTTTCGTCAAGTAAGGAAACTAGGGGTTTGGGGTCTGTCTCTATGACCACCTTTAAGGCACTGGTATAATCTTAAAACTTTTCACAAGCCAACATGACTGCGAGAGCTTCTTTCTCTACGACGGCGTACCCTGTCTCAGTTTCAGACAATTCTCGACATGCATAATAAACCGATCTATGACATCCATCTGACAGTTCCTGACAAAGGACTGCCCCCAACTATGTAGATGAGGCGTCTGCTGCAATTGTGGTCAGTAGTGAGGGGTTATAAGATATCTGACGAAAACAGCATTTCCTTGATCTTTTGAAATGCCTGCTCCTGATGTGCATTCCAACACCATGCTTGAGCTTTCTTTAATAGTTGTCTTAAGTTTCAGTAACTTGTACTAGATTGGGCAGAAAATTTGCTAGTTGCTTAACCATTCCAAGGAATCATTGGAGGTCTTGGACAGAAGTAGGAATTGAGAATTCATGAATGGCTCTCTTCTTTTGCAGGTCTGTCATTATGTGCCCGAGGAAATGAATAGACATTTTCAAGAATTCACATTTCTCATCAAGTGTGAGGCCTTCTTCTTGTAGACGATTCAAAACCGCTCTAACCCTCAGGTCATGTTCTTTGACAGATTCACCATGGGCTAAGATGTCATCCATATGGCATATTATTCCTTTTAGGCCCTGTAGAGTGTTCGACATAGCTCTTTGGAATATTTCAGGTGCAGATGTTATACTGAATGGTAAACGATTAAAACAAAATCTTCCGAACGGAGTGATAAATGTTGTCAGTAACCTTGACTACTCGTCTAACGGGACTTGCCAAAAGCCACTATTCATGTCCAGCTTTGCGAACATGATACTTTTGGATAACTTTGCCAAGCTTTCGTCTACTGAGGACATCGGATGGATTTCTCATGTGACAGCCTTATTAATCTGAATTAAGTTGACACAAATGCGAAGAGTACCATCAGGTTTGGGAACGGGAACCATTCCCGAGGACCACTCTGTTGGCTTGGTGACAAGAGAAATGACTCCCATCCTCGTCAGCTCTTCTGGCTGAAGTTCGACTTGCTTCATCAGTAGGTGTGGTATCTTCCTAAGCGCAAAAAGACATACCAGTTTAGCATCTTTTCTCAATGCAATGCTGTATTCGGTCTTCAGTCTTTCCAGACCAGTGAATAATTTTGGAAAGTCTTTTTGGAAGTGACTCCTGGATTCTTGCTGCTGAATTTCTTCCACTTTCCTGATAAGATGCAGGTCTATACATGCTCTTCTACATAAAAGAGAAAATTCTTGATTCTGTAGAACATACCATGTTTCCAATATCTGCTTTCCCTTGTACTGGAGTGTTGCCTGCAGCTTTCCCATGACTTTCAGTTCAATCCCACCTGGACCGTGCACCTGATTGTCTGTTGGCTGCAGGCAATATGTCGATAACAGCGATTCATTGTGTAATAAAACTGTTCCACTTGCTCCAGTGGCTAGTATCATGCAGACCCCCACCTGCCAAGAATGAGGCATATTAATTTTGTCATGTGAACATTGATTTTAAACTGTTGCTGGAGTGAAGCAATAATTTGTTTGAAGATCACCAGACACTGGGCTGGAAGGACATTTGCATACTAAGAGACACTGCTTGTGGAGACAAAGGACTATTCCCTGCTCCAATTAACCCAAATGAATTTTGATCACCAGACATTGAAGGTGTAAGGAAGTGCATTCCAGACACAGAGCCAGGACTGGTTAAACCAGCTGGTCACATGACTAACTGGCTGGTCCAGGTTTTTTGAACTAGCCACAGGACAGTTTGAATTCAGAAGGCAGTGTGCAACCTAAGCTGAAACAAGCAAGTCTCTCACCTGGTTGCCTCTCTCTATTGCTTTCTTCCCAGACACATAAGCCTCAAGATAGAAGGACTCCTACATCGGAACAAGTTGAAGCGTAAACTGGGCCCCAACGAATTGCAAGACTAACCAGCAACCAAAGACTCCACGTTGAACTTAAAAGACTGTAACTACCAGATATTGCCCCAAACATTTCCACATTTCCCCTTTATTCCTTCTACTTTTTCTGTCTCTATCTGTGTGTGTTTATCGCATATGCATGCTAGCATGGTCACGTCGCATATTTGTAGTTGTTAACTGGATTAGAGTTTAAGATTAATAAACTTCTACCTTCCGTGTTTAAATCTAAGGAAACCTGTTTGATTTCTTTGCCTTACAATTGGAGCAGTGAACAAGGAATTACTAAGGGGAGCTAAGAACAGAGTGTTTTAAAATTAAACCCTGTTACGGTTAAACCAGGCAAAGGCTGAGGGGAAACCCCTAGACCCCTCCTACCTGGTCATTACACTAGTATAAAGTTGGTGATATGTACAGGGTAGGCAGTGGCGTTATCACTGGACTAGTAACCCAGAGACTCAGGGTATTTCTCTGGGGACATGGGTTCGAATCCCACCACAGCAGAAGCTGGAATTTGAATTTAATTAATAAATCTGGAATTAAAAGCTAGTCTAATGATGGCCATGAAACCATTGTCGATTGCTGTAAAAATCCATCTGGTTCACTAATGTCCTTTGGGAAGGAAATCTGCTGTCCTTACCTGGTCTGGCCTACATGTGACTCCAGACCCACAGCAATGTGGTTAACTCTTACATGCTCTCTGAAATGCCCTAGCAATCCACTCAGTTGTACCTAACCGCCAGGAAGTCAATAAAAAGGAATGAAACCAGACAGACCACCCTGCACTGACCTAGGCACCGGAAACGACAACGGCAAACCCAGCCCTGTCGACCCTGCAAAGTCCTCTTTACTAACATCTGGGGGCTTGTGCCAAAGTTGGGAGAGCTGTCCCACAGACTAGTCAAGCAACAGCCTGAACTAGTCATACTCACGGAATCATACCTTACAGACAATGTCCCAGACACCGCCATCACCATCCCCGGGTATGTCCTGTCCCACCAGCAGGACAGACCCACCAAAGGTGGTGGCACAGTGGTATACAGTAGGGAGGGAGTTGCCCTGGGAGTCCTCAACATCGACTCCGGACCCCATGAAGTCTCACTGCATCAGGTCAAACTTGGGCAAGGTAACCTCCGACTGATTACCACCTACCACCCTCCCTCATGGTGGTGGACAATTAAACAACTAACTGGAGGAGGTGGCTCCACAAATATCCCCATTCTCAATGATGGGGGAGCCCAGCACATCCTGAGGCGAGTAACTCATCTCCTGACTCCCCAAAGCCAGTCCACCATCTACAAGCCACAAGTCAGGAGTGTGATGGAATACTCTCCACTTGCCTGGATGGGTGCAGCTCCAACAACACTCAAGAAGCTCGGCACCATCACCACAAAGCAGCCTGCTTGATTGGCACCCCATCTACAAACATTCACTCCCTCCACCACCGACTCACAGTGGCAGCAGTGTGTACCATCTACAAGATGCACTACAGAAATGCACCAAGGCTCCTTAGACAGCACTTTCCAAACCCGCGACCTCTACCAACTAGAAGGACAAGGGCAACAAATGCATGGTAACACCACCACCTGCAAGTTCTCCTCCAAGTCACACACCATCCTGACTTGGAACTATATCGCCGTTCCTTCACTGTTGCTGGGTTAAAATCCTGGAACTCCCTTCCTAACAGCACTGTGGGTATACCTACCCCAAATGGACTGCAGCGGTTCAAGAAGGCAGCTCACCACCACCTTTTCAAGGGCAATTAGGGATGGGCAATAAATGCTGGCCTGGCCAGCGACGCCCACATCCCTGAATGAATAATTTTTTTTTTTAAATGTCCGTTGACACGGGTATCTGCAGTCCAGAATACATGATTGGGGTCACTGATCTCACCAAGGAAGCTTTCTGATTTCTCTTCCGAAGGAGATTGTTTAATTTCATTAATAGCTCTACGTGTGAAGACTTTTTCTTTATAACTTGTTGAAGTAGAGGTTTTACTTCGGCACATCTTCCCAAAATGGCCAACTTTCTTGAAGTGAAAGCATTCTGTTTTATTTGCAGGACACTGTTCGCACCTGTGGGTCTTTTTGACGTCCTAACGCTGGCAGGCTTTCATGGTGTCTTGCAACTTCCCTCCCAAGTATACCTTCTTTTCTGGTGCTTCTTTCACAGTCCTGTGCTTATGAAACTGTATGGCCATTGGAGGTTGCCTGACCCAAGGTTTTTCTACACCTCTCAGGATTGGTCTGTTCTGCTTACGGACCTCTGCTTGCCTCACCAACTGGGTTGCATTTTCTAGGGTGAGATCTTCTTTAGACTGCAATAAATCTGATTGAGATTCATCAGCAATAACCACTACAATACAGTCTCATCAATTCTGATTTTAGGTCTCCATATTCGCATCCTTCCACTAGCCTGTAAAGGTCATTAATAAAATCATCAACCGATTCACCTGGTTTCTGGACCCTTCTGTTAAATTTGGCCCTCTCTAGAATCTTATTGCTGATCAGGTTAAAGTAGTTCTCAAAGACTTTTAAAACTTCATCAAATTCATCTGATGTCTCATTAATGCCTTGTCTGGCAATAACATAGTCTACCATTGCTCTTATGGAGTACAGTAATGTATTGACTTGTTCTGCTTCAGACTTGCTTTTTAATTGAGAAGCAATTCAGTATCTCAAAAATCTTTTCCTCCACAGTGACCAGTTTTGGATTTGATCTTTCCAAGTTTTCAAACCTCCCTGGTAGTGAAAATTTAGGATCCATAGCTTTCCAAAGCTTTTAAGTATTTTCCTTCCTTTTTAAAATTTTACTTTCAGTAACGCGAGTTGTCCCGTGCTTTTCTGAAGTTTTCCCACGCTTTTCGGAAGCTTTCCCTCACTTTTCAGCTGCGCAGTCGCCTTGCGTAATGGCTGCCGGCTTCGGATCCACCCTTTCTAAGCACCTGGAATTGGCAGTGCTGCCTAGTACACTGTTCAAAACAATTTTAGACCCTTTTTAAGGGTTGCTCACCAGATCCTGAAAGTTGCTTAGCTTTTGAGCTCGAAGCCTGCAATCGCTGGACCGGGATTTTTTCCACAGACCACCACACCTTAGTGGAGCAGCCCGAATACCTCTGCAAGCTGACTCCCCGACTCTCCGTGCCTTCACCTCATCCACGGAGCAGCTCTGGAGCTATTTTCACCCTCCTCTCGAGTTCTGCAGTCTCTTGGTGCTACTTTTTTGCAGTTAAGTAATTGCCTTCAAAATTTTCTGGGTGTTGCATTGTAAGGACCACTGCTGTTCACCGCTTCCATCATATTGTATATTGCTGTCTACATGTCAGGCGCTTGGTTGGTCTGGCTTGCATAGATCTCTGAGGCTTTGTTTAGTTTAAATATGAATTCATTTATTACATTAAAAGGAACTATATACACTTTCACGTACGCATGTCTAACCCTCTGCTGACACAATGCTTCTTCTTGCTCGAGTCTCTTACATGCGCTCTCTGAAATCATCACAGCGGGAGGTGTTACACTGTCCCAAACATTAACCCTTTCAAACCCTTATACTACAAAGTTCCTGTACTGAAGTCAGAGATACAGACTAAACTTGCACAAAAAGATAAGCGAAGTCATTCTAGTCTAAGGTTCCTTTTAATGGCTTGATAAGTCTTAATTCCTGACAGTCTGGCACTGAAAATTATCTTTAACCAATGCGGAGTCTCATTTCCTTCAGATTTTAATTAGTGTTGGAAGTTTAAAAAAGTTATTTTTTAAAAAGCAATTTATTTGTTTCTTTTATCTCTCGATGAAATCTTCCTTTCCCTTTTTGTACCTGATTTGACACTGAATTCACTATTCTAACTTGCACTTCCTGGTTCAGACTCTGCACTGCTTATTAATGATCCTTCAGTCTGATTGGATAAGGAAATATACAGCTGCTTGCCCAGCTGGTCTCAATGTCCTGTACAGGGTGCCGTATCATTTGTATGTCCCTCAGACAACAACTTGCCATGCAATGCATCATGGAAAATCTATGAGAAAGTACAAGTCTAATGAACAGGTGATGATGTTTGATAACCACTCACAGCAAAATTCAGTCCAGTAATTTCGTTTTATAAATTGTTAAATTGAGGGTTCAACAGTACTACACAAAATACTTAGGTAGTTTTGGCAAAATAGATAGGACACTAATGTCTGCAACAGTGCCATCAATTCCAGACACAATGGGCAGAATTTTCCCAGCCCGGTGGAGGAGGGTTCCAGTGCATGCAGGGTGGGAAAGCCCCAGAAATTGACATCCGTTGGGATCCTGACATCACCCCACCCTCTTTTGGCTTTCCCTAGGGTGGGATTGAAGGCAAGCGGAGAACCCCCCTTGGGTCTGTCAGCTTAAGTATTTGAGAAGTGGTTGAGGTAGTTAAAAAGGCAATTAAGACCAGCTTTAACCATGAATCCTGTGTTTCTCAGCTGGGGGGCTTGTTTCCCAACTTGTCAGCAACTTGCACAGTGGAAAGAGGTTCTTCAGTGAAACTGACAAGCTGGGAAGGATTTGATCAGTTACACTGAAGAGCTCCAGCCAAGGCCATTGAGAGACTGCTGTTCAAAGCAATCCTTCTCTCAGCTTTCACTGCTTGACAGGTGTTCACCAACTTCTTGGAAGGCACTTCATATATCTAGCACTTCACTCACCTTCAGCTGCACTTCCTTGCTGCCAGCCTTCAACATGGTATGGGAGCAGCTTATGGAGCTCTACCTTCCACCTCTATTGAGGGGCAAGAGCAAAGCCACACCACTGCCAATTGCTCCAGCAGCAGGAACAAAACCAGCAGCAGCACCAGCTGCCTTCTCCTCAACTGCATGCCCCTCTCCGGGGACACAGTCTCTGGATAAGAGGTCCATCTTTCAGGCCTGAGATGAGCAAAAACTTCTTCACTCAAAGCGTTGTGGATCTTTGGAACTGTCTACCCCAGAGGGTTGTGGATGCTCCATAATTGAGTATTTTGAAGGCTAAGATCAACAAATTTTTGGTCTCTTAGGGAATTAAGGGATTTGGGGAGCGGGCAGGAAAGTGGAGTTGTGGCAGAAGATCATATTGAATGGTGGAGCAGGCTTGAGGGGTCATATAGTCTACTCCTGCTCCTATTCCTTATGTTATGTTCTTATGCACAGAACAGACAGGATGGACATAAAGATCCTGATGGAAGGAGGCGAGACCCCAACACAGGGTCTACAGCTGAGAATCAGCTCTCTCGACATGTCTGATCACCAGTGCCTCATGAGGTACAGACTCTCACGGCAGGTCACTGCTGACATCTGAAGCTTCCTGGAACAAGGCCTCCTTCCCAATGGAGCAGGTAGGCAGGCATTCCCAGTGGCCAACAAGATGCCCCTCACTAGAGGTGAGAATATTCCACCCAATCTTCATATTCAAGACATGGTTCAACATCACACCTTTCCAGCACCGATTCACTGGAGAAAGTCTGTCCTTTCTCCACAGCATTTGCTCAAGCCTCAAGTTGACATTTTACATAAGATAGCTAAGTGGCATCTGGTCCCTTTATACATGAAAGAAAAGAAAGGTAAAAACTTGCATTTATATAGCACCTTTCACAACCTGTCCCAAAGCGCTTCGCAGCCAATGAAGTAGTTTAGAAGTGTAGTCACTATCGTAATATAGGAAATGCGGCAGCCAATGGGTGCACAGCAAAGTCCCACAAACAGCACTGTGACACATGACCAGATAAACTGTTTTTGTGTTGGTTGAATGAGAAATATTGGCCAGGATAACTGTGGAACTCCCCTGCTGTTTGTTGAAATGTGTCATGGGATCCTTAATGTCCTGCGAGGGCAGATGGGGCCTCAGTTTATAAAAAATTACTGAATCCAATTCAAAAGCAAAACAATACATAACTTTTTTTGACATAAGAATTACTGATTAGATTTTTTTTCAGATTTTTTTTAGATTTAGAGATACAGCACTGAAACAGGCCCTTCGGCCCACCGAGTCTGTGCCGACCATCAGCACCCATTTATACTAATCCTACACTAATCCCATATTCCTACCACATCCCCACCTGTCCCTATATTTCCCTACCACCTACCTAAACTAGGGGCAATTTATAATGGCCAATTTACCTAACAACCTGCAAGTCTTTGGCATGTGGGAGGAAACCGGAGCACCCGGAGGAAACCCACGCAGACACAGGGAGAACTTGCAAACTCCACACAGGCAGTACCCAGTATTGAACCCGGGTCGCTGGGGCTGTGAGGCGGCGGTGCTAACCACTGCGCCACTGTGCCGCCCAATTAGAACAATAACCAATACTTAAATAAGTTGTAAACGTTTCCTGAAATTATTCAAAATGGAATAGGTTTTTTCTCCTTTGTAATGCACAGAGTTTTTCTTCAAACTGGCTGATGCACCTAAACTATTTAGAAATATCTGGCAATACACTGCACCCCCCTCATATTTGTTAACTGTACATTTAAATTTTGTTAAAAGCAAACAGTCTAACCTTACGACTGTAGAGAAGTTGAGATGGGTAGCGTGGTCACCATGGAAAAAATATTTTCTATCTCATGGTAATATACCTTCTATCAACAGGTCAAAATTAATATCAAACAATTTGGAACCATCTGTAACCCACTGAATTACTCTCCTTGCAAGAAATGAAGAAATTGTGGTTTAACAATAGACAAATTAATATCATGGCGCTTACATCGAATTCCGTAGATCATTAAAGGATCCAGCTGCTTTTTGCCATGTTTTCCCTGTCCTGAGAGATTGGATACAGCTTGTATTTCACGATGGAACAGGTAGTCCAAGAGTGTCAATGCCATTTTTTCAGCTGTTCTGCAATTTGTGGCAACATGTAGCATATCAGCAGGAGTAATAGGACACCTGACTCGCATCTCAGGGTTATTTTCATCCCCAAGCCAAGTTCCATTAGGGAAATCCTCTGGAAAAAATTAATTATAGAAGTCAAAATTCAGAAATAGGAGACAAACAGCACTTAACAGCAGTTTCAAAATCATCCTGTATAAAATCTTATTAAGTATTGTATATATTCACAACTTTGGATATTTGCTATTATGAACAATGATATCTCTATTTGAGACTTGTTCAGAGACATCAAACCAACCAGTTGATCTTTACGGAAATCATGATTGGTGACACGATGACTGATTTAGGTTGCTATATCTATCACAAACTAATTTTTATCTTTGATCATAGAGACAGTTTAAAAATTTCAGTTCCACAATTCAATATTTGTTTTCCCTTTCTTTTTGTAGTTACTGACTCCTGTTGAGATAAGATTACATGGGTGTTGTCAGACCTACAGTATCTTGTACAAATGGCCACACCGCAAGTGAGGCTAAATCTCAAGGGTTAACAAGTTATTTGAGTGTGGAGAGTATCACAGCAACTTTAATCAAATCCTCACCCAAATTCTACAAATAAACCTACCAACAGGATGTCAGCAACTTTCACACCCAGACATGCAGGTACGCAAACTGAAACACTAAATCTATATTGATACTTATCATATTTGCATTGTTAAAAATGTGAATGTCTGAGCCAAATAGTGCATTGTTTCTTTTTTTTTAAATTAATTGCACCATTGATTTTGTAAACTGAATGCTGGTAGGTAAATATTCCATTGTAAAATGTGAGATTCACAATAAGATCTTTCATGTAACCGACTAACCATTTCATACCCAATCACGAGAACACTTTGTATTTTGTGATGGTTTTTTAAAAAATGAACACGAATATTTACTACACAATTTCCATTCTGACAACCACAAGCTTCTGAAAGAGATGAATTCTGCCATACATTATATTTATGAATAGTAAAATGGTCTCTGCACTAGTAATAGTCCAATTCAATCAGTATGTTGAAAACAAATAGAATTTGTGCTATAAAATAGTTAAATACCTGACAGTTCATGCATCATATGATGTAGTATTGAGCCAGGAAAAGTCCAGGTCAATACTGAGTAAGAAGATATCACTGGACCTGCAATGATGCTCTGTAAATAATAAATGCTACACTCATCTCAGTGTACAAGCCTAGGAAGGTGTAGGAAAGCAGCCAGGGTCCTCTTTTTCTGATTGCTAAATTATGATCCTTGATGGAAAGTATACGTGTGGCAAAGTGGGACTATGATTAAGTTAGGCTTTTTTAATGTCCCCACTATTGAATAACTGACTAAAATAGGTCATGTCTAGGATTAGAGAAAAAGAATAGCTAGGTTAGTATCAAAGGTTTTCTGATGTCTACAGCCAAATCCCATTTTGATGGAGAGAAAATGTCATCACAGTTCTTATCATAAAAACGGCTGGTCAGAATAAATTGAGTTTAAATCATTGGTCCCAACATTTGCGGGGAGTTTATGGGTGAGGCCGGAAATGGAAAATTCCAGCAAAGCTGGGGATGCAAAAGTCCAGCCAATATCAATGGCAAGACCTCGCTACCACCTTTTAGCTCCATCTTTCACCCAGTAGGCAGCCAAATGGACAGCTGACCAGTGAGAACCTGGCAGGAGGCTGCAGTTCGGACACCAGCTGTTAGGAGGTCGGAGAGGCCTGCTCCTGGCCCACAAGGAGTGCTGAAACAGGTACTTTTCTTGTGGATCCAACCTCGCTCTCACTGCCTGTTATCCTGGCCCCTGAAAAACCTATGCAATAACAGTAATTTTAAATTGGGCTCCGTATTGCATGCTAAGGGCTGAATTCTTGTTTGGCTGCAGAGGTGGGATCGGAGGTGGGTGAGGCCAGAATTTTACGCCCCCAAGTGGCATACCAGTTTGACGACTCCCGCCTCTGGGCCATTTTGGAACAGGCCACCTGAAGGACGTTTTAAGGCCACTCAGAGACACCAAGTGGAATTTTCCAGTCGGCATGCAGGCTCCCAGATGAGTCCGAAACACAGCCGGAGGATGGAGATGGCCTCGCAGCGGCACCCAAGACCACCAGTGCTCTATCCTCCAAGGAAACCACCTGGTTCCACACCCGACCCCCAACAAATGCATCCGCCATAACCACAGCTGCGGCCATTGGCCTTCCAATGGAAGGACTGCCCCTCCACAATGACGGCCTGGCAGCTGTAGCTCTTTGTATTTATAAATTTGTAAAAGGTCTTCAGATGGCATCTCCGTTTCCTCTCTTTCTCCCACCATCGGGACTGCCAATCTTTCAGTGCTGCAGGGCCTCCAGTTGGCCCTCGAGCCTCAGGAGCCTGCCCATCCTTAAATGGACGGGGCTCCCGGAGGTGGCCACTTAATTGGCTGCCTCCTCTAAAATCGCTTCCAGATTCAGCCACCAGTATCTCTGGGTTCGCAATCCGGAATTCATCCCCGCATCCAGATCGGGACCCTGGAACGAAAAGTCAGTCTTAAAGTGTCCCAGCTCTCCACAGCAAGACACTTGGATTCCCCAATATCCACCTCCATAACAAAAGTTGCAAACATGTGCACAGATCCTCTCCTGCCTGTCATGAGCTGTTAATATTTAGGTCAAAGAGCCTCCGTAAGATGAGTCAGAAAATCAGTTGCATGCTAGATTTTAATGCTATCATTTACATACTTATAAAAAGCAAACAAAAACCACAAATGCTGGAAATCTGCAACAAAAACAGATAGTGCTGGAAACACAGTAGATCAGCCATTATCTGTGGGGAAATAAGTTAACATTTCAGGCACAAAGCCCATCCTCAGAACTGAAAAAAAACAAGCAAACATTTTAATACAATAAAAACAATAATGAGTAGTAAGGGAAAATAAAACAGGAAAGTACTTTTTGGTAGAATGACCGTAAACAGGAAATGAGTAACAATTATATAATGGAGATAATCTTTACATCAGACATTTAAAAGATTCATAAAAACAATAGAAAAACAAAGAACATGTGAAAGGCTGAGGCAGTGGGAGGCAAACCAAGGATGAGACTCTTATATTTTCTACTTTTACTCAGCCTGTTTCATAGTTTATAGCCTAAACACCTATGATAGAGTGTTTACTCTACTGCGGCACTATTGGTGGCCGTGCCTTCAGTTGCCGAGGCCCCAAGCTCTGGATTACCCTTCTTACACCTCTCAGCCTCACTTTCCTCCTTTAAGACACTCATTAAAACTTACTTCTTTGACCAAGCTTTTGGTCATCTGACCTACTGTCTCCTTCTGAGGCTTGGTGTTATACTTTGTTTTATAATACTCCTCTGAAGCGCCTTGGGACATTGTATTACGTTAAAGGTGATATATAAATATATGTGGTTGTTGCAGATATTGAGCATTTCTGGTTCATAAGGTGTGAGGATTCACTTATAGCAGTAAGCTCAAGAACAATCTAACATCCAGGATGGTAAGTTTTAAAAATGTAAGTGGAAACCATTTTTAAACTGTGCAAATAAAAGTTATGTTCAACATGTCAAGTATTGCATATCCTATTTATTCCTGGTGCTACTCAATAATTGCACTACTACAGGATGAATAAGTTAAGATTCACGCTGAAATTAAAAGATAAATTGCAATAAATATAGACCAGAAGATAATAAATCTTAATTGATCTTATTGAAACTGCATTTGTAGTTCCCAGAGTGCAACAAAATCCTCTCATCACAAATTCACATAAGTTGATCTAGAAAATTTTTAAAACAAACTAACTACATAATTGTTAACTCAATTCCCATAAAATTGACCATTCAAGTAACGACCAATAACTGAAAAACGTCCTTGACCATAGCCCATGACCAGGGCCACTGCTTTAACAGGAATCGCATGTAGGAGTCATAGTTGAATAATCTAATAACAAATAATAAGTAACCCTTGATCTTACAGGTGAGCTGAAGGAAGTTCTTCCATTACCTCAGAGCTCTCAACTATGAGAAAGCTGTGTATCAACATGTCTTATATGCTACAGCTTAATATATCTTGGGAACTTGCTGCCATTGAAGAAAAATAAAGATCAAATTACAGTTAGCCCTTCTTAGCATGGTCCTGAAGGCTGAAGATGGCATCTGGGTAGCAATAAGAATGAACAATTGGAACAGATGGCCACTGTATCTTCCAATCAACACCTTTGAGATCCTCGCTTGATGCATGCAAAGTCATAATGCTGTACCTAGGGTTTTAGCATAGTGTTCAAGATAAAGAAGAGCTCATCAAACCCCCAGATGATTTACCAATAACATAAGATTATCTGTGAAAAGGAGACCCGCATTATTTCAGAAATGTCCAGATACTCTAACACTATCCAGAATAATGTTATCTAGCACATCATTAATGAAGGCAACAAATAATCTGGGTCAGAATGGACAAACTTATGTCACTTCTGCTATGGACAGGTGGAAATGGTGTGGCTGATTTCCATTGGTCACCTCCAACTGACAACAGGAAATGTTTTATTTAAATTATTGTTTCAGCGCCTGTATTTTGTTGGTCAAATAAACATACAGTGACAGATTTTCTCGTGAATTTAAAACAGAAGATTAAATTCTTATTAAACAATAATCACCTGAAATGTTCGCAACACTACCCATACACGCATTCACTCTACTCTCATGCACACTCAAGAAAAGATAGTTAGAAGGTAAAGGCTAAGAGGCGTTAAGAATTCAAGGTGTAAAAGTCTGCTGTTTTCAAGGAAAAACCTGTGGGATTCTCTTAGAACGTAAGTTTTAAAGGGCAGTAGGCCTGTTTGCCCTGGCTGGGTTGCTGAAGTTGGTCCTAGTATCTTAGTTCAATTTTCACAGGTGGAGGATTTGTTCAAAAGGCACTCTCTTACTTCTCTGTTGCAGTTGGTTGCCAACTCGTCTCAGCAGGGTTCAAATGTCTTAGCTGGGATTGATGTCTTTTTCTCAGCCTTGTGCTGGAATTAAAGATGGCTTTCAATGTATTCTCTGTGACTGGAGATCCCAGACTGATCTTGATGATTGATGTTCTGATGCTCTGATCTTGAATGACTTTGTTGAATCCAAAAAGTTACCTTCAGAGGTAAATTCATAAAGTGTTAGTTAGTTTTACCCAAGTGACATTAGACTTTTGGTTCTTGATAAGCTGTACATTAGTTCCGATGGTCCATTTTGATAAGATGAGGGCTGTTCACACTCTATTGTGTTAAGTGTAGCTGAAGACGTAAAGTCTGTGTTTCAGCTTGCTTTGTGCATAGCTCACATCCATGTGTGATGAGCTGTCTCATTTCAATTCAGACGGGGTTAATGAGTTTTAGTTCTTAGCAGACATGGATGTGTATTTTAGTGCAGGATTTTGTCACTGACTGCATCCTCCATCTTGTTGAAGACAAAAATGTACCAGTCTTTTTTTTAAAAAATTTTTTTTAACAACTCTTCAGTTTATTTTTGTATTTTCATTGGTGCACTTCTCGTGAGCATGACACTTGACTTTCAAGAGCTAGGTTCAGAGAGTTCCCCCACCTACCCATATATGGATCTTAGAGCTGGAGTCGACATTCAAGATAAAATTCAAGATTTGTCCATGTGTTCCCATAATTTCCAGCTTCTGCCCTGTTGCATGTTTGGTTAGTCTAGCTAGGAGAGATTACGGAGTCTTCGGTAAGACTAGTTCATCACATATTGAAGAACTATATACAGTTTTACTTAAGTATATCTAACTCTTCCGATGCCATGCTGCTGTTTCTTCTCTTCACATATCTCTCATGTGATCTCTTACATCATCATAGTGGGAGCTATTACACTGTCCAGGACATTAACCTGTCAAACCCTTATACTACATCTCCCCACAAGTCTTTCTCCATATTTTTTTGGACATTCATTTTTTTACTTTGTGATGGAAATCTCACATGCCAAATGAGGTGGTAAGCTAAATCACTGTGTTAAAAGAATACACCCTGTTGCGGTCAAACCAGAGAAGGGGCGAAAGGGGAGCCTGAGACCCCTTCCTCACCTGGTCGTAACAACATTCACATAGTACCCCATCTCCCCCCCAAGTCTCTGACATCACCGATTCAATCTCTCAGGAGGCTTCACAACTCTCCCTGATCGTGTTGTTGTCAGACTCAGAGGTCAGTAGTCTTTCTCTGAACTCTTGTTTCTTGACTTGGATAGCCTTCATTGAGGTTTGTAGTATCTGGTTTTTCAATGTCAGGTTCAACATCTGGTTCATCCAAATGTATGTCTGATTGACATCTTCAATGAATAGAAATAAGATTTCTCCTGTTTCTTCTTATAGTACCGTCTGATGTATGTACTAAATAAGATCTCTATTGATTATCATCTGTCTGGACGATTACTGTTTCTCTGCCTTGGTCTCATACCCTTACCTTTTCTCCTTCCATCAACTTGGGTAGGTCCCTGGTATGATATCTCCTGTTATAGTTATAAGCTTGTTGTTTTCAATAAGACTTTTCTCGGTCTTGAATTCACTCATATTCCTGGACTTCTGGCCCTGGAAGTAATTTTTTGGGTAGGATAGAAAGTTGTATTTTGAGATTTCTTCCCATCAATAGTTCTGATGGTGCTAATCCACGTAGCAATAGAGTAGGTCTGTAGTTTAGGAGTGCTGTTTGAAAATCTTCATTCTTCTTTAACAGTGCTTTGATAGTTCTGACTCCGCCTTCATCTTCACCATTTGATTTAGGATATCTCGGGAAACTTGTAAGATGTACAAATCCACAGTTTTCCACAAAGTGTATAAAGTCGGCATTTGCAAATTGTGGACCATTTTCAGATACAATCTGGTCAGGGATGCCATGTGTTGCAAAGATCTCAGTTAAAGCTTGAATGACTGTCACAGTAAACATTGTGTACAAATGTTTGACTTCAATCCACCTGGAAAAATCATCAATGGCAATCAGGTAGGATTTCCCATTAAACATGAATAGATCCATTTCCAGACACTCACATGTTCTGGTCGGAAATTGAGTCAAAATAAGGTGTTCTCTCTGGTCTGGACTGAGCACTGCGCATACCTAGCAATTAGAAATCATTTCTTCTATATCTCTCTACATACCCAGCCAAGAGATGGACAACTGAGCCCGTGCTCTGCATTTCATGATACCCATGTGGCCCTGGTGTATTTTCTCCAAGATGTCTTCCCAGAGCAAGACCAGAATCACTAGCCTCTCGACATATACCAGCAAATCATCCACAATCATAAAGTACTTTGTGTGCTAAAAGGAGATTTTCATCACTGTACCACTGGGACACTGCTGTGGCCAAACTTGCGTACAATATTGGCAGATGCGGATGCATTCCTCATCTTGCATCTGAGGATGATTAATTTCTTGGAGCTTTTTTGAGCTTGCCTGCCATTGTGATGCAGTGAACTGAGAATATGACTCAAGAATCACCACTGTTCACCATATTGTATGTTTGGTTCATCCAGCTAGGAGAGATTATTGAGTCTTTGGTAAGTTTTAACAATAACTAGTTTATTATATTTTAAAGAACTATATACAGCATTACTTAAGTATGTCTAACTCATGCCATGCTGGTGCTTGTTCTCTTCAAGTTTCTCTCTCATGTGATCTCTTACCGCATCATAGCTGGAGGTGTTACTCACACTGTCCCAGACATGAACCTTTTCAAATCCTTATATTACATGCCCGAGGGTGCACAAGGAAAACAATTGAAAGAGTTATTAAAATTGATGAAAAGCAATGCAAGTGGGTGCCTCCCTTGAGCCTCGACGCTACACACCATGGATAAGCAAACAATCTAGCTCGTGCATTCCTCCTGAGGGCAAAATGTTCCTTCCTGATTATTCAGCAGGTCTCCAATATGTGCATCAAAACAACTCAAAGAACCAATGATATCAGCAAGATTGCTCGTCATCTTAAGGCTCACTGGAATCCCTTCTTTGTGGATTGAAATCACAACTGTACTTCAGCATATTGCACATATACATGCTTCAGTTAGAATGCTATTCACAACCTCAGGACAGAAAAATCCAAGAAAGAGATCAGAAATAAACTTCCATTTATATAGCAACACCTTTCTCATATTCAGGATGTTTTACAACCAATGGATTACTTTTGGAATATAGTCACTGCTGCAACCATTGCAACCAAGCTGCATATAGCAAAGTCACAGAAACAGCAAATGAATGAAAGATCATTTTTTATGGTGGTGTCAATTGAAGGAGGAAGGTAGACCAAGACCCCAGGCTAACTTACTGCTCTTCTTTGAATGGTGCCATGGGATCTCAGTTTAATTCTTATCTGAAGACAGTACCTTCTGACAATACAGCGCTCACAGTACTGCACTTAAGTGTTGTTCTAGATTATGTGCTCAGGTCTGTCTTCTTTTTGGCATTTCTTCGCGGACGAAGATTTTGGGAAGGTTGTACTCATCGTTTGCAGGCCTGCTGGTGGCTAGTCAGGCCTATCCGTGACCGGCAGATTCTCCTACTGCGGGTACAAGTGAAGGTGTAATCGCTGCTGGGAGCAAGTGAATCTACCCTTCTCCTCCTTTTCTCTTTCATGCTGCTTCTTCAATCTGTCTCAAAGTGTCTGTAGCCTTTCTGATGTAGCATCTCCAGGCATCACGATCTATGGCCTGCGCTTCCCACTGGCGATGGTCGACGTGACACACAGAGAGGGACTTCTTCAGGGAGTCCTTGAAATGTTTGCATGGGGCCCATGCTCCTTTTACTAGTGGTCAGATCTCCATACATCACGATCTTGAACAGGCAACTGTCGTCCATCGGGGCAGCATGACCCACCCAACGCAGTTGGCTTTGCAGGACTGCAGGTCAGTAATGGGGTTTCAACCCACCACTTCTAATTCAGAGGTGAAATTGATGTCAATGGAGCCAAGCTGACACTTAAGGCGAGTTAGTAATTTTGGCACTGTTCTCCAAGACTATTCCCATTCCCCTTACCCAGAGTAGCAGCCAAACACTGACAGAATATGTAGCTCACTTCCCTCATTGCACATTTTACATTTCTCTCTGTATTTTCTATCAGCTTATCCACTACAATTTACAAAATCGTCATGACAGCATAACTCACCTTTCAACACAAACCAGAATGGGGCCCACGTAACCAGGCATGAATACAGAATAATTCTTCTTGGGATATCACAGCATTAAAGAATTTGTTACATTCTCACTGTTAACAAAACTTTAAAAGTACTTCATTGAATGTAAAGTGCTTTGGAGCACTGAGGGCATGAAAGGCACTATATAAATGCAAGTCTTTTGTTTCCTTCCTTTCACAGGGCACTCTGGAGTAAACATGGAAAACTGGCCAGGCGGCACTGGAAGCACTGACTTATTTCAAGAAATATTGACAAGTGAACTCAGGACTGCAAACATTAATCATCAGCATGAAATGCTAACGGTTGGCAGGAATGACTTGCCAATGTTGTGGTTCCTTACTATAAATTCAAATTTGGGGGATAAAGGTATTGCAAAATCAAACATTTTAATGCTCAAGTAACCTTTCTCCCACCCATCATTTCCCAAATGTGACATCCGGCAGGTGACCTGCTCACAGTAGCAATAGCATTATGTAACCAAATGTATAGAAGTTATACAAAGGCAGTACAGACCAACACTAGTCTTGGGAAATCTCAGAATTGTAGAATTTTATAGCAGGAGGAGGAAGCCATCTTATTAATACGACAGCAAAACATTGCAGATACTGGAAATCTGAAATAAAAACCAAAAAAATGCTGGAAATGCTCAGCAGATCTGGCAGTATCTGAGAACAGAGAAACACAGTTAATGTTTCAGGTCGATGACGTTATCATCTGGTGACAGGTCATCAACCTTGAAACGTTGGCCTGAATTTTACGCCGCCCCAGCAGGTCGGATGGTGGCATGGGGGTGACGTAAAATTGAGCGACAGGCTCTTGGAGGCCTACCCACCCCGCATCTGCCTCTGGACAAGTTTACTGCATCAAGCAAGGGGTGGGAAACGGCCCGCCTGTCCGAGGCCAATCAAAGCCGTTAAGTGGCCACTTAAGGGCCCTCGCCCGCCTCCACGGGTATTTTACCCATGGCATGCTGGGGACGTGAAGGGCCACCCAGCGATAGCGCGCATGGCAGTCAGGTACAGGGTGCCCAATTGAGGGCCGCCCCCGCCTCCCAACCCACCCCTGGGATCCAAGACGCCCCCCCTCCCCCCAAATGACCACTCCAGCCTCACCAGGGAAGGACTGATCCCCCTGGTGAGGCATACCCCTACTTGCCTTCCCTTCTGGATCCATGGCTTCGTATGGACTGCAGTCCCAGCAGTGGCTACCGCTCCCAATGGCGCTGCTGGGACCAAGAGCTGTGGCCGACAGCTCACTGAGGCGGGACCTCCTCCCTCAAGTGGGTGGAAGTCCCGTCTTGGGACAATTAAAGCCCGGGGACCCGTAAAATGCGGGACAGAATCCCGGGCTAAGCGGAAGCGGGTTCACCACCAACTTTCACGTCGGAGTCCAGCTCCCGTACATCCACCATAAAATTCTGGCCGTTAACTCTATTTCTCTCTTCACAGATGCTGCCAAGCCTGCTAATTATTTCCAGCATTTTCTGTTTTTATGCCACCTTACTTGTACTGGCTTTCTAAAGCTATCCACTTAGTTCCATTTCTCTGCCCATTCCCCACAACCTTCAAAACTTATTTTTCAAATATTTATCAACTTCCTTGTAAAAGCTATTATGGATTCTACTTCCACCACTTTCGATCAGAATACTTCAAGTGCTAACAATCTTCGTCCTCAAATTTTTCAATACTTTTCACAATTTTCTCCATTTGGACTCCAAAGTCCAATGACTTCATGCCAGGAATTTAGTAGTTATATGCATACCCTCTACCTTTATTCCATCCAAAGAGAAAATACTTGCATTGAAGCGTCCAAAATATTATTTTATCCTTTATTCAATCAATTACAGCCTTAAATTCATCACTTTGAGTTGCAACAGATATTCAAATATTCTAACAATCAGGAAACAATTTAGAGACCAGCTGAAACAAGGCTTTGAAATCTGCTTTTAAACTTCCAACTGAAATGCTGTAGTGGTAAAACACCAAGTTTTGAAGACGACCAATTTTTAGAT
This sequence comes from Heterodontus francisci, assembly GCF_036365525.1. Lineage (NCBI taxonomy): Eukaryota > Metazoa > Chordata > Chondrichthyes > Heterodontiformes > Heterodontidae > Heterodontus > Heterodontus francisci. Next base: position 38,246,856 of record NC_090387.1, read on the forward strand.
GTCCTAGTTGTTGGATCATATTTTACCTAGCTTACACATTGATTTGATTTTTAAAAAGTCCTATTCAGATTGGCAAAAATGTTTGATTTTTATTACCTAATGTACTAAACTATGTCTGCTGCATGAGGTACTTTTCCATGAACAAGCTTATTCAAAGTTCCTACCGATTCTTTCAGCTTCTTAATAACCCATGTAAATATTTAAGTTCCTTTCTCACTTGCTGTGTTTTTCTTTGGTTAGTGTCTCATATAAATTAAAATCAGCAATTCATTTGTTGGTATGGTAATTTCAACATTTATAGCTCTCTACCCACATTACCATTTAAATTAGATTGCTTGCTTGTTTTGTAAAGTAACCTGTTTTTGACGATTACTAACTTCACAATTACACAGGACATTTCCAGGACATCTGTTTTCACTGTGCACTCCACTTCACTTCATATAAAACTTATGTAAAACACAATATATTTAGTTCCACTCAAACGCAGAAATTCAAATAACTCGAAGTTTGGACTTGATCTGTGGCAGTTTCTGGTGCAAAACCCAAGTCCTGTCCTTGATCTTCATGTTGTAGAAAAGGATGGTCTTTATATTTAACTTTTTCTTGTCATACAGGAAGTGATAGTAATGCCTCTGCTAATCTCACCAAAAAGTCAAGATGAGTATAAATGATGCTCCCTGCTTCAAACTCACGTTGGCATTTTCACTATGTTACGACCAAGGTGGGAGTAATGCACTGTTAATTCAGTCACTACTCCACAAGCACATTCCAAGGTCCAGGACTAGGTGCTGAGGGACGCACTAAAGCTTGGGGCAGCCGCAGCAAAGGCTCAATGGGGAAAGACCACAGTGTAAGGTCTCCCCACCAAGCTGAACTGAGCGGCTGGATCCATGGGAAACCCCTCGAACTGTATCGGGAAAATTTTTTGTGCTCTAAAATGTAAACATGTATATGGCATGACAAATGAAATGGAAGGGTTGTGAGACAACTCATGATTGTATTGAAGGAAACTGATCACCTATGCACTGTTTGTATTTTTTGACTTGGTGCTGTTTGAAACTGGTAATGTAATTTTTACAGATTTTTATGAATAAAGTATATTTTGGAAATTTTAAAAAAGTCACTACTCCACAGGTCATAGCATATTAGTAAAGTTTCCCACCTACCAGAAATAGCCAAATTAAACACTTTATTTATTCCCCAGAATAAAGCACGCCAAACCAGTTTTCTTTAAACAACAAAAAATTCACTATTTATCAATAAACCAAATTTTAAAAGATAATGAGATAAATCTAAATGAATGAAAAGATTCCATAACTACTTCTTCTTCCTAACCATCATGCACACACATACATTCAAAAACCAACAGTTAACCAGCTTTTAAAATGATGTCTTAAATTAGAACTGTCTCTTAGGAATAATAAAATAACTGGCTAACTTCTGGTAGGATATTTCTGGATAGGTAAGGTGTCCCAGAGTCGAATAGACAAATGCCACTCGATGTCTCTCCAGGTGAGATTAATGAAAAGTCTGTGATGGGTAGGCATTCAAGGCAATTCATCTGCAGCAGGCATCGCATAGATCTTTTAGCAAAAAGGTGTAGTAACAGGTCTATTTAAAATTTAAAGTAGCAGTCTAACAGGAGAAACTTTCTTGAAATTTCAGAATCTTCTAAAAAGGCAACAGGACTCACTCTTGAAGCAGAGATTATCCAGAGACTGGAGACAATAGGAATTTTGCTACCTTCAACAATGCAGGCTTGCTCTCAGCAAAGGAGTCTTTTTCCACAGAGAGCAGCAACTCCTCTTTCTCTGGGTCTTTTCCTCTCAAGGGGTCTTTTCTCTCTCCAGGCAGAGCACAGCCCCAACTCAAATGTAAGATTCCTTTTTTTTAACAAAATAGATAAGTCTTCCTTTCAGGGAGAGTTCTTTTTCTGGTCTGCAAAACCCAGGTCTCCAACAGCAACTGGCTTCTCAACCCAAAAGCGAAACCAAAAACCTTTAACAACCTCGTCACAAGACAGTCATAAAATCTTTGTGGTTGCTTGGATACAAGTTTTACAGCCTGCAGTTCAAACACCAAGTCTCAGCAGTCACTGCTCACAGAAAGTCCTTTTTCTCAGTCTTAAAGGCACACAGACCTCTTAGTTAAAAAAAACTCTCGTGGAACTAACATTCGTGGGGACATAAATCACACTTCCATATCATATTTTAATAATTTAAAAGAACACTTTAAAGATGAATACTTGCTGAAAGTCTTTGCAAAACATATAATTGATAAGAGCTGTGATCTGATTGTTGCAAAACAACTCAAAATTTGTCATAATGTTTACACTACCTAACTGCATGACTTATGACATGAGAATGACAGATTTCAAAATAAGCAAAACTAACAAAGTGTATTCAGATGCTTCAAGGAAGTTAATGCAACATCAGCCACATTTTTATAGCAGTGTGATATGTTATATTCCCTCCACCTATAAATACAGAATGACAAGGGCAGAACTCAAAGCATTATTTTATACTTATTCTGCCGCTTTAGTGAAAAGGATCCAAGATTAGCTCTTGCTTACATCAGTAATGACATGAATCCACATTGTTATACTGAACTTTTGGGTGCCAGCACGAAAGACATCTTATATGACATGAACATCAAAGATACAGGGCTGAATTGTATGAGTGCGCCGCTGCAAACAGCGGCGTACTCTAAAGAACAGCATGCATCCCGTGCGGATGCTCGTCCCTGAGCCCCCGCGATATTACGTGCGGGGGCTCATTTAAATGGAGGGGGCCGAGCGGCCGGCCCCGATGACATAGAGGGGGCGGCCTCTGCATCCCTGGCAATGCCGTCCGGCACCACCCCACAGGCGGTGGCACCATTTTTAAAGGGCTTTAAGCCCTTACAAAGATGTTCAATATTTAAAGGGTAACTGTGAACGATGTTTAATACATTGAAAAACAAGTGATGGAGGCCCTTCAGGCAATGAAATGACCATCAGTTGATATTTCAAATTGTCATGGTCCTGTAGTTTTTTTTTTTCTCCGGGGAATATGTGGTGTGTCTCGAAGGCTGAAAAAGGAGCCGTACTGCTTTAAGAACTAGCAAACCTTAGGAGTTAGAGACAATGCATTTTGGTTGCCGTTGGATACAACCACATGAAGAGGGAACCAACCAGCCTCGAAGAATGCATCCTGGTTACCCAGCAACAGCCATTCAGGGACCCAGGACCGGATATACAATGGTATAATTCAATTGTGAACTGGCTTTTTAGCTGAAAACAGTCTGTTCTAACAGAGAACACAGACAGACAGCTGGTGTTAGCAACTGAAAGAAGAGCTCTCCGCCATTTACAATTGAAGGAAAAGAATTTTGTCTGTTTAATTATCTCTCAAAATTCTAAAAAAAAAGTCAAACCAAAACAGAGATCTCTGGTAATTTAAACTGAAGGAAGGGAAGTTAGACTGTGACAATCTTTTATCCCTCAAAAACTCTAAAGCTAGATTGATTCTATTGAAAGTGTTTGCAAGTTGTTAATTGTTGAAATCCAAAGCTGAAAGAAGAAAAGCATCACTTACTGCTGGAATTAGACTACCAACTGTTCTCCTGTGGAAGAACCTTTTTTCCCCAACAGACAGCTGCGAGGACTTCAAGCAACATTGGACTGTAAATTTGCAAGGACACTAATTTTTTTTTATTTTAAATGTTGTTTATATCTTCATAGTGTTTAAGAATGTAGTTTTTCCAATTAAATGGCTAATTTGTTGATTTAAAGACACCTGGTTTGGTTAGCCTCATTTGGGGGTTAATAGATGGTACAATTTGGCTGGGTCTTTCTTTAATTTGGAAAGTTTAAAATGATATATTAGGCGATCTGTGGAGGGACAGGATTGAATTAACAATGCATTTCTCCCACCACAATCAAAATCGTATATTTTGATTGGGGGCTTTGACTGGAGCGGTCAGTCGTAACAAAATACACGAACCTTCCCTCCAACCTTCAATATTTTGCCCTTCAACCCCTTCCTACCATCCCCACATCTAATAAAAATTGATTTCCCTGCTCCTCCACCCCCTCCCGCCCTGAAAATTTTATTCCTCCCCCGTCCCCACCAGGTTCTCACCCGGAACTCCTTATGGAGCTCTGAAGGCACGCGAGCTGCGTTCGGAGTAGGTAAAATCGGCATGGGATGTCTGCCGCCTGCAGGTAAGTTTATTAGCATGTAATTTATGTGCATTTGCATATTTAGATGAAGGGTCCACTGCCATGCGATTAGGGGCCCGCACTGAAGACCACCTGCCGCCAGTAATATGCGGTGGGCCCTTCTCAACGTCGCGAATCGAGGCAGGCCTCTCCCTGCAGCATTTTACCGGCCGCCGCACCACAACCCGCAGCATCGAGGGGCCGGTTAAAATTCAGCCCATAGTGTCATACAAAGGCAGTGTATCTTACAGTTGAAGGTATTGCCAAACTAACTTCAATTAAATTTTCTTGATTGTCCCCATCAAGACAAGAATCAGTCTGTTTCATCACACTTTTTGTGTCCCTTTTAACAGCTTTTAGAAGGTATTTATACCACAATCAGTCTACTAAAATAAAAGTCCTACAATGCAATAGGTTTCCACAGTAATTCTCACTGCATTAAAATGTCAATCAATTTAATCAGGATAGGTTCTTCACCCTTGTACAATATCCCCATTCCCCAAAAAGTTATTTTGCACAAATTTGAAAGATTATCTTGTAATACAGTATGGGGAAGAAAACAAATAGAAATCCATCTGGTGATATTGAATGGGGAAATTCTACTGTATTACTGGAGAAATACTTCCTTGCTACAGAAGAGATAAAATTCTATACAAAATGTCTGCAGTCACAGCTTCTGATCAACAATATACAGTTTTAAGTGAACACAAGATTACTGAAACAGACAATTAATTATTCAGCTATCTCTTAATAACATTTAAAGCAAATATAGAAATATCGGGCTGATAGCTCAAGAAAAAGAATGGAATATGTCCGCACAACAATTGCCAAAGTCATTTCTTATAGGCCTGAAATTACTTCTTATTTTCTCTTTTCCAGATTTATTTCCACACAATGTTATAAGTATTTGGAAGTTGAGCAAGAACTTTTCAGCATCTGTCACAGTTGATGTTCATTTTTATGCCCTGATGCATTTGCAGAACATAATCTGGTTAAGTAAGCATGTACAATGAATGTTAAATAAACAAATGTTTTATCTCTCCATTTTGCAACCTTGCTGGCTCTATAAATTCTGATACTCTTGTGTACCTGACATTATGTCCTGTATATCATTGTCTCTACAGCAATTTCAAACAACTTACATTGTAATTTAAGAATTGACCTTTGTAAACATAATATTGAACAACATTTTAGTGTAAATTTTGGCAGTGCAACAAAAATTTGAGACATTTCAGTGCAAAAACAGCAACATGTGGATGTCTACATTGGTGGGATAAGCCAAGGGTTAAAAATTACAGGGATAAATAAACATGTTAAAACTAGTTTGGCAGACTCAGATAGGGAAAAAATCAGAAATAGAAATGGAAGGCAGAGAAAACAAAGGATAGAAAATAAAAAAGAGAGTTTGGCAGTGCTCAAGTGTATATACTTCAGTAAAGGAGTATAGCAAATAAAGCAGACGAGCTGAGGGCACAGATAGAAATGTGGCAGTATGATAAAGCTATTACAGAAACATTGCTTAAAGAGGGACAAGAATGGCAGTTCAACGCTCCTGGTTACAGGGTTTTCAGACGACATAGAGAGGGAGATAAAAAGGGCAGGGGCAGCATTTTTATTTAGAGAAGCAATTACATCTGTGAGGAGATTTGATATGTTTGAAGGATCATCAATTGAGGCCATTTGGATCGAGCTTAGGAACAAAAAAGGGGCAGTCACACTACTGGGAGCGTACTATAGACCCCCGAACAGTCAGAAGGAGATAGAAGAATAAATATGTAGATAAATGTCTGAGAAGTGCAAAAACAATAGGGCAGTATTAGGAGGGGATTTTAACTACCCGCATATTAACTGGGATAGATTTAGTGTGAAAGGAATGAAGGGAACAGAATTCTTAAGATGCATTAAGGAGATCTTTTTTGGCGTGTATGTAGCATGTTGAAAAAAAGGGTGTGATGTTCTGGACTTGGTTTTAGGAAATGAAGATGGGCAGGTGGAAGAAGTGGCAGTGAGAGAACATTTTAGTGGTAGTCATCGTAATTCAGTTAGGTTTAACATAATTATGGAAAAGGACAGAGACCGAACAGGAGTTAAAGTTCTAAAAGGTTAGGCCAATTTTATTAAGCTGAGAAGTGATTTAGTAAAAGTGGACTGGAAACAGCTACTTGAAGGTAAATCAGTGCCAGAGCAGTGGGAGGCATTCAAAAGGGAGATTCAGGGGGTTCAGAGTAAACATGTTCCCACAAAGAAAAAGGGTGGGATGACCAAATCTAGAGCTCCCTGGATGTCAAGGAACTTACGGGGTATGATAAGGCAGAAAATAAACGCTTATGTCAGACACCGAGAACTCAATACTACGGAAAGCCGAGAGAAGTATAGAAAGTGGAGGGGTGAAATCAAAAAGGAAATTAGGAAAGCTCAGAGAGGGTATGAAAAAATATTGGCAAGTAAAATCAAGGAGAACCCAAAAATGTTTTATCAATAAATTAAAAGTAAGAGGATAACTCAGGAAAGAGTAGGGCCCATAAAAGACCAAAAAGGTAACCTATGCATGGAGACGGAAGATGTGGGCATGGTTCTTAATGAATACTTTACGTCTGTCTTCACAAAAGATGGAGAAGATGCAGACATTGTCGTTAAGGAGGAAGCGTGTGAAGCACTGGATGTGATAAACATAGGGAGAGAGGAAGTATTAAGGGGATTAGCATCCTTGAAAGTTGATAAATCACCAGGACCAGATGAAATGTAATCCAGGCTGTTAAAAGAAGCCAGGGAGGAAGTAGGGAAGGTCTGACCATCATTTTCCAGTCCTCACTGGATACAGGTGTGGTGCTGGAGGATTGATGGTCTGCTAACGTCGTACTTTTTTTTTTAAAGAAGGGAGCGAGGAATAGACCAAATAATTACAGGTCAGTCAGTCTAACCTCAGTAGTGGGCAAATTATTGGAATCAACTCTGAGAGACAGGATAAGCTGTCACTTAGAAAGGCACAGATTAATAAAGGATAGTCAGCATGGATTTGTTAAGGCAAGTTCATGTCTGACTAACTTGATTGAATTTTTTGAGTAAGTAACAAGGAGGATTGATATGGGTAGTGCAGTTGATGTGGTCTACATGGATTTTAGCAAAGCTTTTGACAAGATCCTACATGGCAGACTGGTTAAAAAAATAAAAACCCATGGGATCCAGGGAATGAAGCAAGCTGGATACAAAATTAACTCAGTGGCGAGAAACAAAGGGTAATTATTGACAGGTGTTTTTGCGACTGGAAGGCCATTCCAGTGCCGTTCCACAGGGCTCAGTACTGGCGTCCCTCCTTTTTGTGGTATATATTGTGTGGACGTAAATGTAGGGGGAATGACCAAGAAGTCTGCAGATGACACAAAAAATTGGCCATGTGGTTGATAGCAAGGAGGATAGCTGTAGACTGCAGGAAGATATCAATGGACCGGTCAGGTGGGCAGAAAAGTGGCAAATGGAATTTAACCCAAAGAAAAACGTGAGGGGGTGCATTTGGGAAACTCGAACAAGGCAACCGAGTACACAATAAATGGGAGGATACTGAGAGGTGTAGAGGAAGTATGTCCACAGATCCCTGAAGCAGGACAAATTGATAAGGTGGTTAATAAGGCATATGGAATCCTTTCCTTTATTTGCCGAGCATAAAATATAAGAGTAGGGAGGTTATGCTGGAACTATATAAACATTAGTTAGGCCACAACTTGATACTGCATGCAGTTCTGGTCGTTTTATTATAGAAAGGATGTAACTGCACTGGAGAGGGTACAGAAGAGATTTACGAGGATTTTGCCAGGACTGGAAAATTGCAGCTATGAGGAAAGATTGCATAAGCTGCAGTTGTTCTCCTTGGAACAGAGAAGGCTGAGGGGAGAATTTGATTGAGATGTACAAAATTGTGAGGGGCCTGGATAGAATGCAAGGGATAGACCTATTTACTTTAGCAGAGAGGTCAGTGACTCAGGGCATAGACTTAAAGTGATTGGTGGAAGGATTAGAGGGGAGATGAGGAAATATTTTTTCACTGAGGGTGGTTGGGTCTGGAACTCAAAAAGGGAACTGAAAGGGTAGCAGAGGCAGAAAACTTCATCTCATTTAAAAGGTGCCTGGATATGCACTTGAAGTGCCGGAACCTACATGGCTACGGACCAAATGCTGGAAAGTTGGATTAGGCTGGATGACTTTTTTCTTTGGCTGGTGCAGATACGATGTGCCATACACTTTCTATGATTCTAAAATCTTATATGAGGGAACAGATTCACAATATCCCATCCATATTGATGAAAGAGGACAGAACCAACAGACCACAGGTAAAACATTTGACAAGCAACAAAACCAACAGATTGAGCATCTGCCCATTGTGCACATTAACAAAAACAGATTAGTTGGATATCATATTACTGTTTGTGGGAGCTTGCTGTGTGTAAATTGGCTATCGTGTTTCCTACATTACAACAATGACTACATTTCAAAAGTACTCCATTGGCTGTAAAGCACTTTGGAATGTCCTGTGGTCACGAAATGTGCTATATAATTGCAAGTCTTTTTCTCATTAGGAGAGTACCAGGACCAAAAGATTGAAAGGACAGGGTCAGAAGATAATTGAACAGGGTTGGCTTGACAAGGCACACAGGCTTGATTTCACATACGCAGAGATGGAGAATAAGATGATTTAATATGATTCTGTAAACAAACCAAACACCTTTTTAGTATCCAGAGATTCATCGCAGCATTGCCACTTTACTGGCCTGGAATTTATTGCAATGTGGCACTGGCAACGAACACCATACATTACGACTTTTGTGCTTCCTGATCTTCCGGTGACCAACGTGCATCATTTGATGGAAAAATAATAAGAATATATCGTCATAAGCATAGTAGTGACTCAGAAGCTATCTCTACGCTAATAGGAAAGAGTAAACATATTGGCAGTATTCTCTCCAGGAGTAACTGCAGTAGAAGTACATGCTTTGTATAACAGTTAGACTAACACATAGCAACTGAAATGTTCTTGAAATGTAATAAAACAAGTTACCAAATAAAACTGGTATTGCATTACTGTACTATTTAAATCCAATGGTCCAGAATTCACTACAAAATAATCTTGAATTGTAATAGATATTTAATGAGTATATGCAGGTCTCTGCTGCTTCATTTAAAAAACATGAAATGTAACCATATTAATCAATACAAATGATATGTCACTTAATATTATATAAAAAGTAAACAGTGATAATAGCAAACATCCCTCAGAGCCGGCTACATCTATGTGCATACAATTGAAAATCAAACTGTCCAATGCAAATTTGCACGTAGTCTCTGGCAGTGTTCCAATGGGAATGTTCATTAAATCTTTTCTCCATTCAAAGAGCTGTGTGGGTGGGATGTCAGCTTGCAATTGAACTGCACTGGGTTGATCAATAGCAGAAATTGAATGGAATGGAGCTGCTGCAATCACACACTGACAAGCAAGTACATGATGCACTTTACCATCAGTTTACAAGACAAACCACTAACTCTGGATGAGTTGACAAAGGCAGTCAGATCCTTTGACACAAGTAAAACACCCGGAAGGAATGGAGGCACTGTTGGACCTGGTTCTTGGGAATGAGGTGGGCCAAGTGGATCAAATATCAGTAGAATGTTTAGGGGACAGTGATCATTGCATCATAAGGTTAAGGTTAGCTATGGAAAAGGACAAAGAACAAGCTAGAGGAAGAATAATTAACTGGGGGAAAGCCAACTTCAATGGGGTTAGAATGGATCTGGGCCAAATAAACTGGAATCAAAGGCTGGCTGGAAAAATAGTAGTGGAAAAATGGGCTGCCTTCAAAGAAAAGATAGCTCATGCACAGTCGAGGTATATTCCCTCGAAGGGGAAAGGTAGGGCAAACAAATCCAGAGCTCCCAGAATGACAAAAGAGGTACAGATTAAGATGAAGAAGAAAAAATGTGCTTATAGCAATGTCAGGTGGATAATACAATGGAGAACCAGGCTGAATACAGAAGGTGCAGAGGGGAAGTGAAAAAGCAAATAAGAGAAACAAAGAGAGAATATGAAAAGAGACTGGCAGCTAACATAAAAGGGAATCCCAAAGTCTTCTATAGGCATATAAATAGTAAAAAGGTGGTAAAAGGAGGAGTGGGCTGATTCGGGACCAGAAAGGGGATTTACACATGGAAGCAGAGGGCATAGCTTAGGTATTAAATGAATATTTTGCATCTGTCTTTACCGAGGAAGAAGATGCTCCACAGGCCACGGTGAACGAGGAGGTCATTAATACACAAAACGGATTTAAAATTGATAAAGCAACAGGACCGGAAGAGATGCATCCAAGGATACTAAGGGAAGTGAGAGTGCAAAATGTGGGCCATAATTGTCCAGCCTTCCTTATATTCAGGACTGGAGAATTGCAAATGTTACACCCTTGTTCAAAAAAGGGTGTAACGATAAGCCAAGCAACTATCGGCTAGTCAGTTTAACTTCAATGGTGGGGAAACTTGTAAAAATAATAATTTGGGACAAAATTAATAGGCCAAATTCAGGTTAATAAAGGAAAGCCAGCACAGATTTGTTGAGGGAAAATCATGTTCAAAAGCTTGGAGTGTTTGATGAGGTAACGGAGAGGATTGATGAGGGCAATGCTGTTGACGTGGTGGACTAGGACTTCCAAAAGGCATTTGGTAATAGTGCTCCACAACAGACTTGTGAGCAAAGTTATAACTCATGGAATAAAAGAGACAGTAGCAACATGAATATGAAATTGACTGTGTGACAGGAAACAAAGAGTAGTGATTAATGGATGTTTTCACGCTGGTGGAATGTAGTGGAGTTCCCCGGGGTTCAGTGTTGGGACCCTTGCTTTTCCTGATATATATTAATGACCTAGACTTTGGTGTACAGGGCACAATTTCATAATTTGCAGATGATACGAAACTTGGAAGCATTGTGAACGGTGAGAAGAATAGTGCAGAACTTCAAAAGGACATAGACAAGCTGGTGGAATGGGCAGATAATTGGTAGCTGGCTTTCAATGTGGAGAAATGTGAATGATTCATTTTGGTAGGAAGAACATAGAGAGACAATGTAAAATAAAGGGTACAACTCTAAAGGAGTTGCGTGAGCAGCGGAACCCGGGTGTATAGGTGCATAAGACACTGACGGTGGCAAGACAGGTTGAGAGGGCAGTTAATTAAGCAAACAGTATCCTGGGCTTTATTAATAGGGGTATAGAGTACAAGAGCAAGGAGTTTACGTTGAACTTGTATAAGACACTAGTTCAGCTTCTGCTGGAGTACTACGTCCAGTTCTGAGCGCCACACTTTAGGAAAGATGCAAGGGCATTGGAGACAGTGCAGAAAGAATTCATGAAAATGGTTCCGGGGATGAGGAACCTTTGGTATGAAGATAGATTAGAGAATCATAGAATCACAGAAAGCTGAAGGCACAGGAAGAGGCCGCTTGGCCCATTGTGGCTGTGCTGGCTGAAAAACGATCCACCTATTCTAATTTCACCTTCCAGCATTTGGTCCGTAGCCCTGCAGCTTACGGCATTTGCAGTGCACATCCAGACTCCTTTTGAATGAGTTCAGGGTCTCTTCCTCAACTACCCTTTCAGGCCGTGAGTTCTAGACCATCACCACCCTCTGGGTGAAATTGTTATTCCTCATCTCCCCTCTAATTTTTCTACCAATCACTTTAAACCTATGCCCCCTCGTCACTGACCTCTCTGCTGAGGTGAATAGACCTTTCACCTCCACTCTATCCAGGCCCCTCACAATTTTGTACATTTCAATCAGATCTCCCCTCAGCTTTCTCTGTTCCAAGGTGAACAACCCCAGCCTATCCAATCTTTCCTCATAGCTGCATTTTTCCAGTCCTGGCAACATCCTCGTAAATCTCCTCTGTACCCTCTCTAGTACAATTACAACCTTTCTGTAATGAGGTGACCAGAATTGCACACAGTACTCAGGTTGTGGCCTAACCAATGAGTTATACAGTTCCAGCATAACCTCCCTGTTCTTGTATGCCATACTTCAGCTAGTAAAGGAAAGGACTCCATATGCCTTCTTTGCTACCTTATTGACCTGTCCTGCTACCTTCAGAGATCTGTGGACATTCACTCCAAGGTCCCTCACTTCCACTTCTCAGTATTTTTCCATTAATCGTGTATCCCTTTGCCTCGTTTGACCTCCATAAATGCATCACCTCACACTTCTCCAAGTTAAATTCCATTTGCCACTTTTCTGCCCATCTGACCAGACCATCAATATCTTCCTGCAGCCTACAGTATCCTGCTCGCTATCTACCACATGGCCAACCTTTGTGTCGTCTGCAAACTTCTTGATCATGCCCCTATATTTACGTCCAAATCGTTAATATATACCACAAAAAGCGGGGACCCAGTACGGAGCCCTGCGGAACGCCACTGGAAACAGCCCTCCAGTCGCTAAAACACCCGCCAACAACTACCCTTTGTTTCCTGTCACTGAGCGAATTTTGTATCCACCTTGCTGCATTTCCCTGGATCGCATGGGATTTTTTTTTTTAACCAATCTGCCATGTGGGACCTTGTCAAAAGCCTTGCTAAAATCCATGTAGACTCCATCAACTGCACTACCCTCATCTATCTTCCTTGTTACTTCTTCAAAAAATGTGATCATTGGTCAAACAAGATCTTTCCTTAACAAATCCATGCTGACTATCCTTGATTAACCTGTGCCTTTCTAAGTGATGTTAGACAGACTGGCCTGTAATTATTCGGTCTATCCTTCAATCCCTTTTTAAACAGTGGTACAACGTTCGTAATTCTCCAATCATCTGGCACTACAGCTGTATCCAGTGAGGACTGGAAAATGATAGCCAGACCTTCTGCTATTTTTTCTCTTGCTTCTTTTAACAGCCAAGGATACATTTCATCTGGCCCTGGTGATTTAAGCCTAGGGTACATTTCATCTGTTTACTTTCAATTTACTTCAAGTATGATTCATTATGTTGTGATATGGGATGCATCAAGGTAATAACGACACTGTATTAGTGCAGCTTATTTAGAGGAGAATTTCTTGGGGTGGGAAAGAACAAATAGTAAGATCTGTGGTAGGATGACAGGCAGGAATGATTAAATGACAAAAGGGATAATGGTGCAAGGCAAAATGGGGTGGTAATGGTCACTGGACTAGTAATCCAGAGGCCCAGGCTAATGCCCGAGAGACATGGGTTCAAATCCCACCATGGCAGCTGGTGGAATTTACATTCAATTAATTAATTAAAAATCTGGAATTGAAAGCTCAACTCAATAACGGTGCCATGAAATTATCATCTTTTGTCATAAAAACCCATCTGGTTCACTAATGTCCTTTAGGGAAGAAAATCTGCTGTCCTTACCCAGTCTGGCTTACAAGTGTCTCCAGACCCAGAGGAAGGTGGTTGACTCTTACCTGCCCTTTGAAATGGGCCAGTAAGCCACTCAGTTCAAGGGCACTTAGGGAGAGGCAACAAATGCTGGCCTTGCCAGCGACGCCCACATCCCATGAAAAAAAATAAAGAAACAAATGATAGTCTAGAGGAGGTGTAAATGGCAATAGCAGAGTCACTACCAGCACCTGCTGTCCAGGAAAATGGGTAGTGGCGGTTGTTGAATTCATTGTGGAGGCCAGAATGCCCTAAAGTATTTAAGCGAAAAATGAGGTGGTGTTCCTTAAACCACATGTTCAATGTAGGGATAATTGTACTTTGTCACATGAGCCACGGCAATGCATCTTCTCGTAGGTAGCAATAACAATTTACGTAGTATGCATGTTGCCTCGTTCTCCAGTTGTTAAGGCCAATAGGTACAGGTCGAGCCTGCAGGAATTTTGAGTACTATAATATTCTCTGGATTCCTGCACTGATAATTAAAATGGCTGAAAGGAGGGGAATGAGCATAATGTGTGCAACCGTGTGCCTTTCTTACCACAGACCCAACAGTCATTTTCCAGGGAGGGATGAAATTTGTGAACCATCTCAACAACAATAACTTGCATTTATATAGCTCATTTAACATAGTAAAACATGCTAGGTTTGATGTGAAATGATATTTTAACACTGGGAGGATCTCTTACTACATCAGAAATATTTTCCATATTAAATCCCATTGCTGCGAAAATGCTGTATGACATCATACTTTAATGTACTTTCTGCAGTAATTCTAGCTTGTCCGAAAACTTTTTGGTTACAATGTTCTTTTAAAAGGAATCTCCTTTCAACTTGTCAGTTTTGGCTTTTGTGTGTAGCCCCAGTATGTGCAACATCTCTGGTACATAACTGGATACTCCAGTGATTGCACAAAATAATTTACAACAAAATCTGATGTAGAGAGCAAACAAACTGCTCACTCAGAGAGCCGGTGCAGACGCGATCGGCTGACTGGCTTCTTTCTGTGCTGTAACAATTCTGTGATTCTGTGAGATGTCACTATGCATGATTTAATCTCCTCAATACAGGAGTACCATACGAGTTTATGGTAAACCTAAGCTGGAATGAAAAATAACATAGTCATGAAATATACATTGTTCGAGTGGCTAGACCACTGTTTGAAAAAAAGTTTAAGTTGTTCTGGCATTAGTTGTTTCAACAACACTATAAAGATCATTCTTTTCAGCATACTACAGCATTCACTGAGGGTTGGTTAGCTCAGTCGGCTAGATAACTGGAGTGTGATGTAGAAAGACGCCAACAGCTCGGGTTCAATTCCCATACCAGCTGTGGTAGTTCATGGAGGCCTGCCTCCTCCCCTTGCCCCATGCTTGAGGAGTGGTGACCCTCAAGCTATACATCGCCAACTGTCTCCTCCTCATGGGGAGAGATGCCTATGGTCCTTTGGGACTACGGCTCAAACAACAGCACTCGCTGTATTAAGTTCATTTTATGCTTGTGTGCACATTTTTAAAATCTACTACATTAAACACAAGTCTGATGTAGATAGAAACCATAAATCAGTTCATAATTCAAAAATGGTGAATATATTTGTGTACTGAGTTGAACTTTGAGAACTCTATATTGTTGATATATCATATGATTTAGATTGAATTTATTTCCTCTTCAGCCAGCCAATTGCCATCTGTTGACCTGTAGCTACTGCTTTGCTTTAATTTTAACATAAATTTTGGAACTTTATGGATAAGATACAGTAAAAAGAAATGTCAACGGTCAACAGGAAGTCTACTGTGAATGCAGAGACCAAGCCTTTCGCTAGTGGGATTAGAAAATCAGAGAGAAGACATTTGAAAAAATTTCCAGAGCTGTATTGGCAAAAACCTGGAAGCAAGTTCCCTTTTGCCATCTTAGTTTTGGAAGGTTCATGGTATGGGAGACCAGTAGGGAAGGCTCTGGAATAAAGCTAAGCATGTTAAAAGAATCACCACCTTGAAAAAAAATTGCATAAATACTTAGCCATTGAACAATGTTAGCCAAGAATTTATGATTGAAACGTATTTCTGCTGGTCAGACTGCAGTGTTTTTTTACTTGATATTGCTTTCTTTAATGCTACAATCCATAATGTTATAATAAATGAGTCTGTTTTAGAATTGTTCATCCCAAGAATAATGTTGAAAACGTGTTTTTACATAATTTTACAGGTTTAAGTGCATCTTGCAAAGAGTGAGCATAATGATTGAGCTTGATATTAGATTTGCAAAGAAGAAGGGTGGAGACATAAAACAAGGTTTTAAATTTAAGTAAGGCAAACTTTGAAAGGATTAAAAATTAATTAACCACAATAAACTGGGAGTCAATTGTTAATGGATGAACCTGCAGACAAACAGTGGGAAGTATTCAAATACGTATTTGTTACAATATAAAACCAGTACATACTTAATGACTTTAATACAAGGAAAACTTTGTGATAAAATTATGGGACTCAAGATAGGCAAGTCTCCAGGACTTGATGGTTTCGAACACAGAGTATCAAAAGAGATAGGTGACGAAATTGCAGTTGTTAGTCATAATTGTTCAAAGCTCTCTATATTCAGGAATTGTGTCTTTGGATTGGAAAATTGCAAATGTCACTATTATTTAAGAGGTCGGGGAGGAGAGCTAGTTAACTACAAGCCAGTTAGCTGAATCAGTTGTGTGGCAGCTACTGGAATCTATGATCAGAGACAGAGTGGTTAAGCAATGAACAAATATGAGTTAATCAAAGAGAGTTAGCATGGATTTGTGAAAGATAGACCATGTCTTGATTTATCCAGTCTAATTTTTTTTACTTTTTCATGGGATGTGGGTGTCACTGACTAGGTCAGCATTTATTGCCAATCCCTAATTGCCCTCAAGAAGGTGCTGGTGAGCTGCCTTCTTGAACTGCTGCAGTCCAAGTGGTGTAGGTACACACCACAGTGCTGTTAGGAAGGGAGTTCCAGGATTTTGACCCAGCGCCGGTGAAGGAATGGCAATATAGTTCCAAGTCACGGTCGTTAGTGGCTTGGAGAGGTATTCCCATGCATCTGCTGCTCTTGTCCTTCTAGGTGATAAAGGTCACAGGTTTGGCAGGTGCTGTCGAAGGAGCCTTGGTGAGTTGCTACAGTGCATCTTGTAGATGGTACACACTGCTGCCACTGTGTGTCAGTGGTGGAGGCAGTGAATGTTGAAGGTGGTGGATGGGGTGTCAATCAAATGGGCTGTTTTGTCCTGGATGGTGTCGAGCTTCTTGAGTGTTGTTGGAGCTGCACTCATCCAGGCAAGTGAAGAGTATTCCGTCAAACTTCTGACTTCTGCCTTGTAGATGGTGGAGAGGCAGTGGGGAGAAAAGAAGAGAGTTACTTGCCACAGAACTCCTAGCCTCTGACCTGCTCGTGTAGCCATAGTATTTATGCAGCCGGTCCAGTTCAGCTTCTGGTCAGTGGTCCAGGATGTTGATAGTGGGGGATTCAGCGATGATAATGCCATTGAACAGCAAGGGGAGATGGTTAGATTCTCTCTTGTTTGAGACGGTCATTGCCTGGCACTTGTGCGGCGCGAATATTACTTGCCACTTATCAGCTCAAGCCTGAATATTGTCCAGGTCTTAATACATCTGGATACAGACTGCTTCAGTATTTGAGTCGTCACGAATGGTGCTGAACATTGTGCAATCATCAGCAAACATCCTCATTTCTGATGGAGGGAAGGTCATTGATGAAGCAGCTGAAGATGTTTGGGCCTAGAACACTACGCTGAGGTACTCCTGCAGTGATGTCCTGAGATTGAGATGATTGAGCTCCAACAACCACAACCATCTTCCTTTGTGTTAGGTATGACTCCAACCAGCAGAGAGATTTCCCCAATTCCCATTGACTCCAGTTTTGCGAGGGCTCCTTGATGCCTACTCGGTCAAATTCTGCCTTGATGTCAAGGGCAGTCATTCTCACCTCATCTCGAATTCAGCTCTTTTGTCCATGTCTGGACCAAGGCTGTAATGAGGTCAGGAGCTGAGTGGCCCTGTTGGAACACATATTGAGCATCACTGAGCAAGTTATTGTTGAGTAAGTACCATTTGATAGCACGGTCAATGACACTTTCCATCACTTATCTGATGATTGAGAGTAGACTGATGGGGCAGTAATTTCTGGGTTGGATTTGTCCTGATTTTTGTGGACAGGACATACCTGAGCAATTTTCCACATTGCCGGGTAGATGCCAGTGTTGTAGCTGTACTGGAACAGTTCTGTTAGGGGCGCGGCTAGTTCTGGAGCACAAGTCCTCAGTCCTATTGTCAGAATGTTGTCAGGGCCCACAGCCTTTGCAGTATCCAGTGCCTTCAGCCATTTCTCGATATCACGTGGAGTGAATCGAATAGCTGAAGACTGGCATCTGCGATGCTGGGGACTTCAGGAGGCGGCAGAGTTGGATCATCCACTCGGCACTTCTGGCTGAAGATGGATGCAAATGCTTCCACCTTGTCTTTTGCACTGATGTTCTGGGTTCCCCCATCGTTGAGGATGGGGATATTTGTGAAGCTTCCTCCTCCTGTTAGTTGGTTAATTGTCCACCAGGTTTCATGACTAGATGTGGCAGGACTGCAAAGCTTAGATCTGCTCCATTGGTTTTGGGATCGCTTAGTTGTCTCTTGCATGCTGCTTTTGCTGTTTGGTATGCAAGTAGCCCTGTGTTGTAGCTTCACCAGGCTGATTCCTCATTTTTAGGTATGCCTGGTGATGCTCCTGGCATGCCCTCCTGCACTATTCATTGAACCAGGGTTGGTCCCCTGGCTTGAAGGTAATGGTAGAGTGGGGGATAGGCCGGGCCATGAGGTTGCAGATTGTGGTTGGATAAAATTCTGCTGCTGCTGTTGGTCCACAGCGCCTCATGGATGCCCAGTTTTGAGTTGCTAGATCTGTTCAAAATCGATCCCATTTAGCACGATGATAGCGTCACATAACACGATGGTGGGTACCCTCAATGTGAAGATGGGACTCTGTCTCCACAGGACTGTGCAATGATCACTCCTACCAATACTGTCATCAACAGACGCAGCTGCGACAGGTAGATTGGTGAGGATGAGTTCAAGTAGGTTTTTCCCTCTTGTTGGTTCCCTCACCACCTGCCGCAGATCCAGTCTAACAGCTATGTCCTTTAGGACTCGGCCAGCTCGGTCAGTTGTGGTGCTGCCGAGCCACTCTTGGTGATGGACATTGAAGTTCCCCACCCAGAGTACATTCTGTGCCCCTGTTACCCTCAGTGCTTCTTCCAATAGGTGCTCAACATGGAGAAGCACTGATTCATCAGCTGAGAGATGGGGTGGGGGGGGGGGGGGAGGCGTCAGATGGTAATCAACAGAAGGTTTCCTTGCCCATGTTTGACCCAATGCCATAAAACTTCATGGCGTCCACAGTCATGGCAGATCACCTAGCATATACTTTTGAATATAATTTTTCCTTGTATTTTGTAGACTGTCTTTTGTAAAAATAAAAGTCATTTTGAATAATCTTTGCTTAAAAAACATCTAACTTTTGTTTTCCTTGCCCTCACAACAATGCTACTGTACATTGCAGAAAGTATATTTCATACTTTGAAATTCAGTAGCTGCAAGCACAAAGCCCTCCTTTTTTTGGATGCCAAAGCACAGACATTATGCCTGTAAGAGTAGAGCAGACCACCACATATGAATCAGCCAGACAAAACAACATCTGCAGGATGCAAAAACTTCCTTGGAGCTACAAAGGTGCTACTCTCAGGCCATTGGTCAGAGAGGAATTTAGTGAACTAATTGTTGCCAATTTGACTTCAGTAACTTCCAGAAAAGCAATCTGTACTTTCCATGCAATAAAAGGGAGTCCAAACTGTTCAAGAGGGTAGTACAGAACAATCACCCTATGTGTGAATATTGTTACTAATGAATAAAATTTTTATATGTAGGTCCCATTACAGATCTCAAAATATTTATCTTTCCTATTGTATGACTTCTGAACATTTCTTCATATTTTAGCCATTTTCATTCCCTATCTTCATTATGGTGCTCCATGCTAAATAGCATTCCTCAGAGAGAGACAGATTAGATAGTCTACTGCCAGGCATCTGCCTGTGGTATTCATATGACAAATTGTCCTGAAGAATCAAAGGATACATTAGCATCACTTACAGCCCATGTGATGGATGTAACATGTTACTTTTAATTGTACTTAAACTTTGGAGGTGAGGCATTGCTCTAAATATAGAGCTAGCAATTGAAAAGTCTCACATCTAAGATACACATTCAATATACACAGATTTTTGTGTGTGTATATATAAATATATATAAAATATACATACATATATGACACAAATAGTACATTTACACACACCAACACATATGCAAAATATTTTATATATGATATATATGTACACACACAGTGTGCTGGTCCATCTCGGTGAGAGACTGCAGGGGAAGTGGGTGCTGTCTAAGTAATCTTGACAAGTTGCTGTTTTCAATGAAAATGATAGTCAAATGGTTTCTATGATGGATGGCAAATTCACAATGCCAGTTTTACACCTGGGCGGCAAGTTGAAAATCTACTGTCTCTTCATTGGGTACTTATGGGAGACAGGGAGCTAATGTTAAATTTCATCATACAAGTAGTGGACAGAAAAGCAGAGAAAGCAATGGGTTAAGAGTTTCTTGCGTAGAATCCAAATGAGGCAGAGATCAGGAAATGAAACTCAGGCCATGATCCAACTCCCACATCTGGCTAACCAGTTCAGTATCCAAGTAAATAATGTTGGAGCCTGAGACACCCAGACAGTCCTACACATTATAATATTACAAAAAAAACACCTGGCAATTCAAGAGTGAGCTGGATTTGAGCTCCATTAGATGTACATTCCAGCTGAACTATAATATATTATCACTCACCATTGTTGCAACAATGTATTTTGCATTTAATATTTTGGAGACACATTCTCAGCAAACACTGTGGTTGTCTGGCTGGGATGTCTGTTCAATGAAAACTCTTCAGACTTGACTCCTGTACTGATTTTGTGGTCTTTGCCAAATATATTTGCTTAGCAGAGGCATCAATTTATACTGTGACACCAGTCAACAAGAGTGGAGTGAAGCAAATTTTTGTAAGCTACCATTTTCAACTTTTTGATCCTGTCAAACTCAGAAAATAAACACGTATTGCCATCAACACAAATATAATGGTAGTTTTGTCAAGAAATTAGCTTGTGTAGTTTCTCACATGTAAAATGATACTGGCATTCAAGGTTCAAAAAATAATCTTTTTGAAAATACACAGCAACTGAAAATGTAGAAAGAGAATCCCAACCAAGTTAAAAAGAAAAGGGATAGTCAATGTGCACAGCTGAAGTTTCCTGTAAACTTCAAACAGATAAAAGTAGTAATGACATGAAATGGGGCAGAGCTTTATAAGATATCGGCAAGACCTTGTTTCCTTCTGTTTATTTCTATCCCACCATCCAATTGCTTGCCTTCAGTTGAACAATTCTAGCTCGATCAAGCAATAGAAGGAATTATTTCACCAAGTGGATTACTTACCTATATTGGCACAGTTGTTATTATTGCTCGACAAAATTACAAATAACTAAGTCGTGCTATTGGAAAAATCAGAACCTGTCACTTTAAAAGACTTCACAGTCACAACCCAATGCAACCTTTTTTATTATTGTGTTTATCTGCAGATGTTTTAATGAGAGGAGCAACTTAGTGCAAACATTCCACTTTAAGGCTGTAAGGACTCATTTCCCTTGTCCAATGAAACAAGGGTAAATACAGAAAATACAAGCCTAGAAATTCTGCCAGTTGTTCCCCATTTCCCCCCATAATTTAAGCAAAAGATCAGCGAAGCCGTCAGCGAAATCACATAAGCTGTTGTTTTCAGCCACTTACACCATTTCTCTGGAGGTTCTGGACCTCTCACCGAAGTTATAGCAAACGATCAGGAAAACCCTGTGGAGTTTCTGGGCCACATAATTTAATAATATACAATCCTTAAAAGAGCAATTAAAACAAAATTGGAGCATACAAGATAATATGACTAATTGCAAGATCTCATCTCACGGATTAATTTAGAAAGTAGATTTACAATATATGTGAATAATATATTCATTTGAAAATGGATGAATGCAAGTAACAGTAAATAATGTACCAAACCTATTTTTATACTCCCACTATACTATTTTAGAGAAAGGAGGGATAACACTTTTCTTCCTGGGATCCATTAATTATAGTTCTGTCTGTCTGATTAAAGCTCTTAGCAGGAAGTGTTTAAGATCATTCCATTGCTACTGAAGTAAATGTTCTACAGTCCCTTTAACCTTAGTCCTCCTGGCTAGAAACTAAGTTAACCAGCCAATAACAAGTACGTTGGCACCAGAGAGCCTATTAACTGTTGGATTTAAACTTTTTTTTTGCCTAACAGTCCTTAGTTCAAAT
Source organism: Heterodontus francisci (assembly GCF_036365525.1). NCBI lineage: Eukaryota > Metazoa > Chordata > Chondrichthyes > Heterodontiformes > Heterodontidae > Heterodontus > Heterodontus francisci. The sequence continues at coordinate 38,268,958 of NC_090387.1, forward strand.
ATCCATAATTTTGCTGAAGTCATCCTGATTGAAGGGTAAATGCTAGTCAGTGATTTGTTCCTTCTTTCCCTACTTGGAACTAAGATGAAGGGCTAGAAACTCTGCTCTGTAGCACCCATGTTTTCATGCTACGGATGCTGTTTTGTGTGCAAATGGCATCCATGCCGTACGCACATAATTCTGTTGCAGGACACACCAGATGCCATTTGATAAAGGCCAAACAAAGGGCTTCCATTACCCATGTCAGAAGCAAACATTAGGCACCCAACACCTCCTCCTGCTCCATCCTGGAACTATGACCTGCGTCTGAGGCAGCCAGCACCAGCGCTGATTGCCTCCAGGAAAACCAACGTGAAGCAGTATGTAATAAACAAAAATTTTATACTCACCTTAATCACCCCCACTGCTGGTCCAGAAATCTCCAAACTCACTCCTGACTCTGACCTCCACAGCTCCCCAATCTTCCCCAGCCCAACCTCCGAGCCCTCTCTCACTCACACTTCAAGGCCCCCCAACAATACAGCAGAACCTCGTGGTGTTCTTTGCCAATCTCCTCGCCACCCTGAGGTCTAACAATAATGCAGACCCAGGCAATGTTCTTTAACACCCTCCTAGCGGCCCCTCAATTGCACCCCGAGGCCCACCAACAACACTGCAGATTCCGGGATGTTCTTTCCCAACTCCCTTGCACCACAACCTTACCCTGCCCACTCCTGCACGATTTCAACTGCACTCCAAGGACTAGCATTCCTCCTGCAGAATCCTGCAATCTTACCCAATAACCTATCTGCACATTGGCATATAAACCTGTGTGGGCTCCGACCACTTCTAAAGAGGTCCAGGGCCCAAAACCCCGGGCTCCTCAGAGCTTCCTGATTGAGCGTGGCTTTTAGTGCTGATGTGAATGAGGTGCCCAAAAATGGACATTGATGAATTTCTATGCCGATCTTTGAAATTACAGCTTTAATGAAATGGAAGATGGATCATGAAATGATTTCAATTATCTGAATGCACTGCAGTTTTTTTTTACTTTAATCAGTATTGCAGAAGCAAGATGCAATTTTTGCTGTGAGCACTGTCTTCCGATTAAGATTCTGATCGAATTGATAGCAATGTTGAAAATTGGGACTGATATGCACAAAGCGTTTACAAACAGGATTTTACCAGCCAATTGACGACAGGTTAGGAGGTCAGAGGAGTGGTAAAATGACGATGGAAGGCATCGGCAGGGAAGCCTGATGTCTTTCCGCCACCATAGGATATTTCCAAAGGTGGAAACAGCAGCAGCTCAGCCGCCCGTGACCAGAAGCAGGCAGCCAATTCATCTCAATGGACTATTAAGGGATATTTTAACACATTGCTGGGATTTTACCAGCATCACAATGGCTCCCCCCACTGTGTGGCAGCACCATCAGATGCACCAAAACAGCCTCCCAGTGGCTTCCCGGGCAGGGGGAGGGGGGTTGGTGGAGTTCATACCTCCAATCGCTGTAGCCTGCCTGTCTGGCCCCAGCAGGTTAAAAAAAATCTGATCAGCCCTTCTCCCTGCAGCTTCAGGGACAGCCACTTCTATCAGTGCCACTGCCAAAGCTGCAGAGCTGCCAGCCACAGAGAGGCAGGATAGTGGTCTCAGTGGCGGCCTATAACTTGGCCGCTGCTGGTAAAATCCCCTCCACAGTCCCACCATTTGCCTGCGTGTGCCCACTCAGGCGGGACCCACAACGTGCCAGCAAAATTCCCGCCGATGAGTGTGAATACTTGGCTGGAAGGGACAGTAAATACAAGGCCATAGAGTCTACAGGAGGACAGGGCTTAATAAAATAATAAAACTATTGGGTAATATGGATTGTTACCTGAGCCATATGCCAATTGGCATAGGGTCAGGCAGACATGAGAACTAAACACGTGTCTCAAAGAATAATGTGGGAAGAAGGGATTTCTATTTATGGGGCACTGGTACCAGGACTGGGGATTGGACTTGAAACTAAAAGAGGGGGACGGGGTCAGATGAAGGAAGATTTAGCAATCTAAAGACATAAGTCGAGGCATTAGAACAGTGTAGCGATTTGGATAAAGACAAGCAGAGTGGGACAGAGAGTTTAATGGTAATAGTGCATCAGTGAATAAGGTTCATGCAAAGAATAGTAGTTAAAAAAATTAAAGGCTCTTTATGTGAATGTGCGAAGCATTTACAATAAGACAGGTGAACGAGCGGCATAAATAGAGGTAAAAGGTCCACTTGCCATTAAAGTGACATGGTTATAAGGTGACCAAGATTGGGAAATAAATATTGCAAGGTACACAATATTTTGAAAAGACAAGAAAATAAAAGCAAGATACTGCAGATGCTGGATATCTGAAATAAAAACAGAAAGTGCTGGAAATACTCAGCAGGTCAGGCAGCATCTGTGGAGAGAGAAGCAGAGTTAACATTTCAGGTCTGTGACTGTTCATCAGAACTGGCAAAGATTAGAGCTAATTTTACCAGTTCTGATGAAAGGTCACAGACCTGAAACGTAACTCTGCTTCTCTCGCCATAGATGCTGCCTGACCTGCTGAGTATTTCCAGCACTTTCTGTTTTTATTTTTGAAAAGACAGACAGAATGTAAAAGGAGGAGGAGTAGCCCTGTTAGTAAAGGACATAAGGACAGTAGTGAGAAAGGATCTTGGTTCAGAAGATCAGGAAGTAGAATCAGTATGGGTAGAATGAAAAGCATCAGAAAAAACTAGTGGGAGTAGTTAAGCCATTGTACAGAGCATTAAGCAAGAAATAATTGGAGCTTGTAACAAAGGCAATGTAACAATTGTCTGGAGCTTTAATCTGCATATGGACTGGATCAAATTAGCAAAGGGAGTCTGAAAGAAGAATATGTAGAATGCTATCACAACAGTTTCCTGAAACAATATGTTTGGAACCAACTAGGTATAAAGCTATTATAGATCTAGTATTGTGCAATGAGGCAGGGTTAATTAATAATCTCATAGTAGAAAGATCCTTTGGGAAAAAGTGATCATAATACAATTGAATTACCTATTAAGTCTGAAAGCGACATAAACTAATCCCAAACAAGAATTATGAACTTAAACAAAGTCAATTACATAGGTATGAGAAGAGAGCTGGCTGAGGTTGACTGAGTAAGTAGACTAAAAGCTATAGTGGTAAATCAACAGTGGGAAACATTTAAAGAAACAATTCAAAATGTTCAACAAAAACACATTCCGTTAAAAAACAAAAACTCAGCAAGAAAGATCCATCCGTGGCTTACCAGGGAAGTTAAGGATACTATTAAATTGGAACAGGCTTATAATGTGGCAAAGAAGTAGTAAGCCTATGGATTGGGAATGTTTTAGAAACCAGCAAAGAGTGATCAGATAGTTGATAAAAAGGGGAAAAATGGTAGAGAAGTTGAACAAATATTTTGTGTTTGTCTTCACAGTGGAAAACACAAATTGCATACTAGAAATAGAGGGTAACCAAGGGGCTATTAAGAGTGAGGAACTTAAGATAATTAATATCAGCAGAGAAAAAGTATTTGAGAAACTTAAGGGATTAAAAGCCAACAAATCCCCAGAACCTGATGGCCTACATCCTCGGGTTCTAAAAGAGATAGCTTCAGAGATAGTGGATGTATTGGTTATTATTTTTCAAAATTTCTCAGATTCTAGAATGGTCCCAGAGGATTGGAAGTTAGTAAATATAACACTGCTATTTAGGAAAGGAGGGAGAAAGAGCAGGTTAGAGGCCAGGAATTCTGCAAAGAGTAACTCACCTCCTGACTCCCCAAAGCGTGTCCACTAACTACATGGCACAAGTCAGGAGTGTGATGGAATATTCACTGCTCACTTGGATAACTGCAGCTCCAATAATGCTCAAGCAGCTCAACACCATCCAGGACAAAGCAGCCCACTTGATCGGCACCCCATCCACCGCCTTAAACATTCACTCACTCCATCGTCGGCACACAGTGGCAGCAATGAGTACTATATACAAGATGCACTGATTCCCATTGACTTCAATTTTGCTCGGGCTCCTTGATGCCACGCTCAGTCAAATGCTGCCTTGATGTCAAGAGCATCACTCTCACCTCACCTCTGGAATTCAGCTCTTTTGTCTATGTTTGAATCAGGGCTGTAATGAGGTCTGGAGCCAAGTGGCCCTGCCGGAACACAAACTGAGCATCGGTGAGCACATTATTGCTGAGTAAGTGCCACTTGATAGCACTGTCAATGACTCCTTCCATCACTTTGCTGATGACTGACAGTAGACTGATAAAGCAGCAATTGGCCAGATTGGATTTGTCCTGCTTTTTGTGGACAGGACATACCTGGGCAATTTTCTACATTGTCAGGTAGATGCAAGTGTTGTAGCTTAGCTCAGGGCGCGGCTAGCTCTGGAGCAGAACTCCTCAGTACTACAGCTGGTATGTTGCCAGGGCCCACAGCCGTTTCTTGATATCATGCAGAGTGAACTGAATTGGCTGAAGACTGTCATCTGTGATGCTGGGAACCTCAGGAAGAGGCCGGGATGGATAATACTCGCAGCACTTCTGGCTGAAGATGCTTGCAAATGTTTCAGCTTTCCTTTTTGTACTGATGTGATGGGGATGTTTGTGGAGGCTCCTCATCCCTTTAATTGCTTAATTGTCTACTACTATTCACAACTAGACATGGCAGAACTGCGGAGCTTTGATGCGAGCCAATAGTTGTGGGATCACTTTGCTTGGTCTATCGCATGCTGCTTCCGCTATTTAGCATGCTTGTACTCTTAGCTCGCAGCAAGTCCTGTTCTCCATTACCCCTATACTCACTGACCTACACTGACTTCTGGTCAAGCAACATCTTGATTTTAAAATTCTCATCCTTGTTTTCAAATCCCTCCATCCTCCATGGCCTTGCCCCTCCCTAACTCTGTAATCTCCTCCAGCCCCATAACCCACCAAGGTACCTGCACTCCTCTAATTCTGGCCTTGTGCATCCCTGAGTGAAAACATTTCTGATGCCCTAACTATAATCTGTCGGTTGTCTTGATTTCAGAATTGTTCCTTTAGATTGGAAAATTGTGCATGTCATTCCAATATTTAAAGTGAGAGAGGGATAGAGTGATGGAACCTTGAAAATTTTCAGCTGATCAGAGCGCGCCAGCCTGATGAACCTGAATGAATTTTTGAAAAGGTGACTAAAGTAGTGGACAGGGGAATGACTACAGATATTATTTATATGGACCTCTAGAAGGTATTTGATAAAGTTCCTCCTAAGAGACTGTTCGCTAAGGATGATGCTCAGGGAAGTGAAGACAAATTATTGACCTGGTTAGGAAAATGGCAGAATGGCAGGAGACAAGAGTAGGAAATTTGGGGAGGTACTCTAATTGTCAAGATGTGACTGGTAGTGTCCTGCAAGGATCTGTGTTGAGGGCTAAACTACTCATTGTATTTATTTATGACTTAAATGATGGGGTAAAAAGCCACATAATCAAGTTTGCCAATGACACAATGATAGGCTACATTGTAAGCAGTGTAGATGGAAACATAAAATTACAAAAAGATATTCATGTATTCAGTGAATGGGAAAAATTATGGCAAATGGATTTTAATGGAGGCAAATGTGAGGTCATCCACTTTGGACCTAAAAAGGATAGAATAGAGTACTTTCTAAATGGTGAATAGCGAGAAACAGTGAAAGACCAGATTATTAACATGTCATGAACAAGTACAGAAATTAATCAAAACGTTTAATGGAATGCTGGCCTTTATATCCAGCAGACTAAAATACAATTGGGTCGAAGTTATGCTACGGCTATAAAAAGCACAGGTTAGGCCAAACCACGACTACTGTGAGCAGTTCTGGGCACCACATCTGAGGAAGAATATATTGGCCTTGGAAGGAGTGCAGCATATATTTACCAGAAGAATACCTGGACTCCAAGGATTAAATTACGAGGAAACATTACACAAACTATGGTTGTATTCTATGGAATTGGGACAGTTAAGGAGTGATTTGAATGAAGTTTTCAAGATATTAAAGGTGACTAGATAGTGTAGATAGAGAACCTATTCCTGCTGGTTGTACAGTCTAGGACCAGGTGGCTTTGTTTAACAATTAGAGCCAGGTCTTTCAGGAGTGAGATTAGGAAACACCTCCACATACAAAAAGTGGTATAAGTTTGGAACACTCTTCTGCAATTGTCAATTGATGCTAGAACAATTGTTAATTTTAGATCGGAGATTGATAGATTTTTGTTTACCTTAAGTATTAAGGGATATGGGGGAAAGCTGGGTATTTGGAATTCGGTCACAGATTAGCCAAGATCCCAAGGAATGGCAGAACAGGCTCGTGGTGGGGAAATGGCCTACTCCTGTTCCTATGGAGAATGTTAGTGCTGGAGAATGGAACTATTGGCAATTCAGTCACCCAGTGTTTATATGTAAAGCATAACACAACCACAGAAACAGACTGAAACACCCAAAACATGCCTTAACCCCAAACTCAGAAGAGTATTCTGTATGTCTCTTTTCTCCATTTCTAACACCATCCATACGAACATACGAATTAGGAGCAGGAGTAGGCCCCTCGAGCCAGTGCCACCATTCAATAAGAACACGGCTGATCTGAATGTAACCTCGACTCCACATTCCCACCTACCCCAATAACCTTTCACCCCATCCTGTGGTATTCCAGATTGATCTAACCAATTATGTCTCAGAAAATATTTTGTGCAGGACATTGCCTACCAGTAACTGGGTTGATATTGCCCAAACACATTTCACAAAGGATCCTTACAGCTAGGAGATGAAAGGCCACTTAATTTCCATAATGGCAGAGATACTGACCAACAATGGTGAAAGACAGGATCGTTTTTGGGAAATTTAAGCTTGCCATCCTCCAAATTTGTAACAGATAAAAAGTAGTTAAAGAAGCTATGCTAAGCACAATTTGGAACTTAACCTTGAACATACAATGCCTATTCTCCATGGTAGCAAAGGAGGTCGATGTCGATTTCTAAAATGTGCCTTAGGTGTATGGGCCTTATCCTGTAATCCTAAGGCATGTCCGTGGACTAAGGAGTAGATGTTTCGAATTTCTAACACCTACTGGGCAGCAAGACAGAAACCAAGACATTTTATCTCCTCCATTGTAACTTGACTTATTTCTTTAAAAAGCACACCGAATTTCAAAAGCAAACAAAGCCTTTCAGGGTAAGAGACAAGAAGGATGAATGGTAGGGCTAGGAAAGGATAGAAACAGGTCAAGAATAAGGCAGCTTCTGGCCTCACAGCACTCATCCTTAGGGTAGCAAATTAGAATGGTGGACAGTGGATACAGGGTTACGGTAAGATTGAGTAGCAGTGCAGCCAAGGGGAAGGGAAGATTGAGGATTGACTGCATTGTTCTAATAGGAAGAAATGGGGCACTGGTGAAACAAAGTGGGCAGTAGGAAAATGAATGAGCAGTGGAAAGTAAAGTGTTAGGAAAGTGCTTCCATTTTTTAATATTTTGTTTTTTTGAAGACTTGTGTTATAAAACTGAAAAGATTCCATAGAGGTGTTTTTTGTTTACCACATTCACTGAAAGGTCATATGAGATGTTGTTTGAAAACAACTTTTGCTGGAAATCATGTGCTTTAAGCTCAATAAACAACAGAAACCTTGGTGACCGGGGGAAGAAACTTACAGAGAAGCAACATGTCAAGGTTTATGGAGGTCAGGAGATTGACTTTCTGTTTGGGATTTGGATATTGTTTTCAGGTCAGTTGGGGTGTGAACTGTTCTGAAGACAAGAACACAAGAAATAGGAGCAGAAATAGACCGTATGGCCCATCGAGCCTGCTCCACCATTCGATACGATCATGGCTGATCGTGGGCTTCAATTCCATTTTCCTGCCCGATCCCCATATCCCTGCATTCCCTGCAAGACCAAAAGTCTATCTATCCCAGCCTTAAATATATTCAATGATGGAGCATCCACAACCCTCTGGGGTAGAGAATTCCATAGATTTACAACCCTTTGAGTGGAGCAATTTTTTCTCATCTCAGTCCTGAATGATTGGCCCCTTATCTTAAGACTATTTCTCTGTGTTCTAGATTCCCTGACCAGTGGGAACAATCTCTCTACCCCATCAAGCCTTTTCAGAATCTTGTATGTCTCAATTAGATTGTCTCTCATTCTTCTAAACTTCAGAGAATATAGGCCCAATTTACTCAGCCTCTCATCATAGGGCAACCCCCTCATCCCAGGGACCAATTTAGTAAATCTTCGCTGCACTGACCACAGTGCAAATATATCCTTTCATAAATGTGGAGACCAAAACTGCACACAGTATTCCAGGTGTGGTCTCACCAAAGCCCTGTACAGTTTTAGTAAGACTTCTTTATTCCTCTACTCTAATCCCCTTGCAATAAAGGCCAACATGCCATTTGGAGATCGTTGGAGATCCACTTGCCAAGGAAAAACCATCCAGCTCACCTCTTTATCTACCTCTTTGAAGAAACCCTGTAAAGATCCAGTGTGGGACAGCTAAAATTCCTGGTGCTGCATCTCTCCTGAGAAGCTGGAAAAACCCGCCAAATTAATTCTCAACTCCACTTGAAAAGAACTGCTTTAGAAAAGATCCCAGTGAACCGTCACCGTATACCAGACCAAAAGGGACGACTGACATCCTTCCATATCTTCTCTTTTCTTTATGCAAGAATTAGCAAGTATTTGGCCAAAGTATTTTTTGGGGGGGTTTTTTGTAACAGACCACTGCAGAGAGAATTTCTGTACTTTTTCAGTGTGTGCGTGCGGGGGAATTTAAAATGGAACTTTCATATTTCAATTTATGTGTTAATGCTTTGCTTAGTTACTGGTTAAGTCTTGTTTTATAATAAACTGAAAATTTTGTTGTTTATTAAAGAAACCTGGTTGGTGTATTTTGTTCTGGGATAAAGAGTAGAGTATGTGATTGACTGAATCGGTAATTGGGTAAATGTTTATAAAATAAACGTTGTGACCTGCAGAGAAGTGAGACTAGAAAAGACAGTGCACTGCTTCAACCTCGGCCGTAACATTAGACATCGGGGATGTCATGGGAGCAAAAAGATTAAGGTGTAGTGGGGCTACATTTTCCTCCAGCTCCCACCCAAATGCAGCCTGCAACTGATGGTGGCTCCTTTCTTCATCATATGATACACCAACTTCCAAATGGAAAAGGGAAGGAAGGGAGAGGAAGGGGTGAGAATGGGGGCGGGGGGAGTGGAGGGGGAGAATGGGGGGAGGAAGGGGTGAGGAAGTGGGGGGGGGGGGGGGGGGGAAGAGGAAGGGGAAAGAAGGATGCAAAAGAGAAGAAACAGAATCAGCAACATGAAGACCAGACAGGTTAGAAACTGACTGATAAAAGGCCAGAGACCTGAAATGTTAACTGTTTCTCTCTCCACAGATGCTACCAGACCTGCTGAGTATTTCTAGCATTTTCTGCTTATATTTTAAAAAGTAACCCTATTCTGTGACTTATTGTGTGCAATGCCATGGGGGAGATTGTCCAGTTCTTTTGTATTTTCCACATGCACTATTAAATCTTTATAACAAAATCTTAACAACTCATGACAATGGGAAACAAAGCACTTCTGCTAATATAATAGCAAATTTATAAGCAAAGTTCCAAACTATTTATACAGACTGTTATTTTCCACAGTGATTTTACTTTGAAAGTTCAGACGTTAACATGCCTACCTTCAGAGTTCAATGTGATGAGTGTAACATTTGGTGCCAAGTTCTGACCACCTGACTGACCACTATTTGAAACGGTGTCACTTGTTTCAGATCCACTTTCGACATCTTCAGTGTGGCTATCTTCATGGCCAGGAACCTTCACAATTATTGTGTTCTGTCTCCTCCCTGGCACAGAACTTTGTTATCCCAAAATAAGAAAAAATACAAAAGGTAATAAAGCAACTTATTAGACTATATGTTACTGATATATGAATAAGTATCAAATCAATATTTGGGGCTCTCTTGTTGATCATATATAATTAGTTTGCAACTTCTTATTGACATTAATATTAAAACAGTTAATTATTTGTCAGAAGGTGACTATAGCAATGCGTTATATAGATATAGACAGATTGAAAAGAAATCTGCTACTTGGTTAACGTTTTTACTTTTTCAATTATGCGGAAACATGCCATTTCAATTCTCTCCTCACACCAGGGATCGTGACCATGTATGCTATTATGGTGTGAAAATCAATTTAATGCATTTTAAAAGAAATTCAACTTGCATGTAATGTACCAGTGAGCTGTGAAAAAGTATTGCACTACTGAATATTCTAACTTAAGAGCAGCAGAAATACTGTGAGTTATGAGTTCATGTCGTAAGTCAAACATTTTTCATAAATCATGGCCTTTTGCTTTACATTCTACTGACCCAGCACACATTTTTACTTTCCAGATTTTCTTTCTCATGAAACATTTTTTCTTTCTTTCTTTTGGGCCTCCTTATCTCGAGAGACAATGGATACGCGCCTGGAGGTGGTCAGTGGTTTGTGAAGCAGCGCCTGGAGTGGCTATAAAGGCCAATTCTGGAGTGACAGGCTCTTCCACAGGTGCTGCAGAGAAATTTGTTTGTTGGGGCTGTTGCACAGTTGGCTCTCCCCTTGCGCCTCTGTCTTTTTTCCTGCCAACTACTAAGTCTCTTCGACTCGCCACAATTTAGCCCTGTCTTTATGGCTGCCCGCCAGCTCTGGCGAATGCTGGCAACTGACTCCCACGACTTGTGATCAATGTCACACGATTTCATGTCACGTTTGCAGACGTCTTTATAACGGAGACATGGACGGCCGGTGGGTCTGATACCAGTGGCGAGCTCGCTGTACAATGTGTCTTTGGGGATCCTGCCATCTTCCATGCGGCTCACATGGCCAAGCCATCTCAAGCGCCGCTGACTCAGTAGTGTGTATAAGCTGGGGGTGTTGGCCGCTTCAAGGACTTCTGTGTTGGAGATATAGTCCTGCCACCTGATGCCAAGTATTCTCCGAAGGCAGCGAAGATGGAATGAATTGAGACGTCGCTCTTGGCTGGCATACGTTGTCCAGGCCTCGCTGCCGTAGAGCAAGGTACTGAGGACACAGGCCTGATACACTCGGACTTTTGTGTTCCGTGTCAGTGCGCCATTTTCCCACACTCTCTTGGCCAGTCTGGACATAGCAGTGGAAGCCTTACCCATGCGCTTGTTGATTTCTGCATCTAGAGACAGGTTACTGGTGATAGTTGAGCCTAGGTAGGTGAACTCTTGAACCACTTCCAGAGCGTGGTCGCCAATATTGATGGATGGAGCATTTCTGACGTCCTGCCCCATGATGTTCGTTTTCTTGAGGCTGATGGTTAGGCCAAATTCATTGCAGGCAGACGCAAACCTGTCGATGAGACTCTGCAGGCATTCTTCAGTGTGAGATGTTAAAGCAGCATCGTCAGCAAAGAGGAGTTCTCTGATGAGGACTTTCCGTACTTTGGACTTCGCTCTTAGACGGGCAAGGTTGAACAACCTGCCCCCTGATCTTGTGTAGAGGAAAATTCCTTCTTCATTTTTAAGAAGGCAGGATTATATGATGTGATAATAGGATATGACGTACCATCAGAATATTAACTAGATTTTGGGGTATCATTTTAAATTTTTGTTCCTTTTGAAACACAGTATAAGGAAGCATAAAAAATGCAATTTGGTAGTAATAAAGACAGATTTAAGTTTAAAACCTCATAGCACATTAGGAGCCAAAATACAAACAAATACTACGTGTGAATGATGAGGCTTCATAGTGTTAAGTAAAAAGACTAAGAAAGTTACTTCTAAAAATAAATTATAACTGGTCTAAAAATTAATGACCAAAGATCAATGAAACAAAAACAAGAAATGCTGGAATCACTCAGCAGGTCTGGCAGCATCTGTGGAAAGAGAAGCAGAGTTAACGTTTCGGGTCAGTGACCCTTCTTCGGAACTGACAAATATTAGAAAAGTCACAGATTATAAACAAGTGAGGTGGGGGTTGGGCAAGAGATAACAAAGGAGAAGGTGCAGATTGGACCAGGCCACATAGTTGACCAAAAGGTCACGGAGCAAAGGCAAACAATATGTTAATGGTGTGTTGAAAGACAAAGCATTAGTACAGATTAGGTGTGAATATACTGAATATTGAACAGCAGCAAGTGCAAACCTGAAGAAAAACAACCTGAAAAAAACAGTGGGTAAGTAAACTGAACAAACTAAGATGAAATGAAATAAATGCAAAAAAAGATTGTAAAAAATGTAAAAAGGAATGTAAAAAAAAAAGGAAGAAAAAATAACTAAAAATGAAAGTAAAGTGGGGGGCTGTCATGCTCTGAAATTATTGAACTCAATGTTCAGTCCGGCAGGCTGTAGTGTGCCTATTCGGTAGATGAGATGCTGTTCCTCGAGCTTGCGTTGATGTTCACTGGAACACTGCAGCAATCCCAGGACAGAGATGTGAGCAGGGGGGAGTGTTGAAATGGCAAGCAACCGGAAGCTCAGGGTCCTGCTTGCGGGCTGAGCGGAGATGTTCCGCAAAGCGGTCACCCAGTCTGCGCTTGGTCTCCCCAATGTAGAGGAGACCACACTGTGAGCAGCGAATACAGTATACTACATTGAAAGAAGTACAAGTAAATCGCTGCTTCACCTGAAAGGAGTGTTTGGGGCCTGGGATAGTGAGGAGAGAGGAGGTAAATGGGCAGGTATTACACCTCCTGCGATTGCAAGGGAAGGTGCCCTGGGTCGGGGACGAGGTGGTGGGGGTAATGGAGGAGTGGACCAGGGTGTCGCGGAGGGAACGATCCCTTCGGAATGCTGACAGGGGAAGGGAGGGGAAGATGCGACTGGTAGTGGCATCACGCTGGAGGTGGCGAAAATGGCGGAGGATGATCCTTTGGATATGGAGGCTGGTGGGATGAAAAGTGAGGACAAGGGGAACCCTGTCACGGTTCTGGGAGGGAGGGGAAGGGGTGAGGGTAGAGGTGCGGGGAATGGGTCGGACACGGTTGAGGGCCCTGTCAACCACAGTGGGGGGAAATCCTCAACCGCGACACCCTGGTCCACTCCTCCATTACCCCCACCACCTCGTCCCCGACCCAGGGCACCTTCCCTTGCAATCGCAGGAGGTGTAATACCTGCCCATTTACCTCCTCTCTCCTCACTATCCCAGGCCCCAAACACTCCTTTCAGGTGAAGCAGCGATTTACTTGTACTTCTTTCAATGTAGTATACTGTATTCGCTGCTCACAGTGTGGTCTCCTCTACATTGGGGAGACCAAGCGCAGACTGGGTGACCGCTTTGCGGAACATCTCCGCTCAGCCCGCAAGCAGGACCCTGAGCTTCCGGTTGCTTGCCATTTCAACACTCCCCCCTGCTCACATCTCTGTCCTGGGATTGCTGCAGTGTTCCAGTGAACATCAACGCAAGCTCGAGGAACAGCATCTCATCTACCGAATAGGCACACTACAGCCTGCCGGACTGAACATTGAGTTCAATAATTTCAGAGCATGACAGCCCCCCACTTTACTTTCATTTTTAGTCATTTTTAGTTATTTTTTCTTCCTTTTTTTTTTACATTCCTTTTTACATTTTTTACAATCTTTTTTTGCATTTATTTCATTTCATCTTAGTTTGTTCAGTTTACTTACCCACTGTTTTTTTCAGGTTGTTTTTCTTCAGGTTTGCACTTGCTGCTGTTCAATATTCAGTACATTCACACCTAATCTGTACTAATGCTTTGTCTTTCAACACACCATTAACATATTGTTTGCCTTTGCTCCGTGACCTTTTGGTCAACTATGTGGCCTGGTCCAATCTGCACCTTCTCCTTTGTTATCTCTTGCCCAACCCCCACCTCACTTGTTTATAATCTGTGACTTTTCTAATATTTGTCAGTTCCGAAGAAGGGTCACTGACCCGAAACGTTAACTCTGCTTCTCTTTCCACAGATGCTGCCAGACCTGCTGAGTGATTCCAGCATTTCTTGTTTTTGTTTCAGATTTCCAGCATCCGCAGTATTTTGCTTTTATTAAAGATCAATGAAAGTCTGTTTCAACAGACATTTTCTCAGTTCTTTCAAACTATGTTTTGATGGAATGTTTGGTTTACCTACTTGGAGTCAAAGAGAAATTTTTAAAAGTTGGGACCTTCTGAAATCAGATTAATTTTCCACCATACCTCTAAGATTAATAATTCCGTGTTTAGCCAATTACGAGTCACTCAAAGCTGCACCAGCAGCCAAACTATAATATTATTTGCCAACATCCCTGTTGTGCTGTGTCCTTACACAATCCCTTTCCATGATTGATACTCAAAACACAAAATTTCTGCTCCTAGTGATGAGTAATATCACCATCGTGTGATATTTATGTTTTTTTTTTGACTGATTATGAATTTAAAGCACCATTGATATTTTTATTTAGGTGAGCAAAATCTTCCTGTTCAAATGTTTTGTTCAGAGTTGCAACAATCATCTCAGATCAAATAAAGCCATATTCTACTGTTAATGACTTTGCAACCAAGATAGCAGAATTCTAAAGATATCTGCACTTTTGCATGCATCTCAAGTGGACAAACAATAACCATAATAGCCTAGATTTACCAATGGGCATATCCTCAAAAAAAAGTCACACTGACCCATGTGTATTTTCAGGGACAGCCTCATCATTATGACATAGCTATAGCCTAATGTAAAAAACACCTGCGATAAATCCATCTATTCCAGCATTCCTGCAGGATTTGAAAGCAGACATGGTGATTCCATGCGATGAGAAACGGGAAGGTAATTTACTCAAAAATAATGTGGCGGAAACTACAACTGCCAAAATGAGACATATTTATTTTGTCATATGGAAAATTATTTTTGAACTGTTACTGGACTTGAAATAACTGGTTTAAAAAGACCACAACAGTGACTGAAAACATGGCTGTACATTTGCATTCTAAAGGACAGTTGCCTGAAAAAGACAATGGGAGTGCCTCCCTAATTCAATTCGCCAGGTGGATTTTGATCAACAGACATTGAATGTGTAAGAGTCAGCATTTCAGCCCCCACCCCCAAAGCACTGAGTGTCTAGTAAGCTTGGGGAAATCCACAAACCTCGCAGGAGAGGTTGTTCCAAGTAAGGAGCTAGTCACATGATTAACCTGCTGGCCAGCCTGGAAGTTGTTTGGATTGTGCCACACAGAAAGGAACAGACTGCAATTCAAAGACAAAAGAGAAGGAAGGTCTCTCCCTGTCTCTTTCTCTCCCTTTCTCAAGAAAAGTTCCAGGGACCCACAGAAGTAACTTAAGCCTCAAGACAGAAGACCAGAGAAACAAGTTTGTAAGTGTGCACTGGGCCCCAACAAGAACTGCAAGACTTAACTTCAAACACTTTACATCAAACCCAAAGCCAGTAATTGAACTCCAGCTATTACTTCAAACCTTTCTCCTTCTTTCTCTTCCTTTGTCTCTATTTGTGTGTGTGTGTTTATCGCGTATGCATGCCAGCATGGTCACGTCACGTATTTTTAGAAGTTTTAACTGAATTAGAGTTTTAAGGTTAATAAACTTACACCTTTCTTGCTTAAATCTAAGAAAACCTGTCTGGTTGATTTCTTTGCAATCACAATTAGAGAGCAGTGTGCAAGGATTCACTAAGGGGAAGCAAAAAATAGTGTTTTAAAAATTAAACCCTGTTACAGTGAAACCAGGAAGAGGCTGAGAACGGGAGCCCTAGACCCCTTTCTCACCTGGTCGTAACACTATCAATAAGGAGTGCTGCAAGACAGAAAATTGGGTGTTTCTCTGATGGGGCCACAGTACTTTTCCTGCAAGAAGTCAAGATTATTATGGCAACAAGCAACGGTAATGAGCACGGAACGATAGTACTGTTTTGAGGGCTGGACACACAGCCACATACTTCAATATACACCAGAAAGCAAGAAAGGTCAGGTCACCCGTACAGTTGTGGAAATGGTGAAACGAAGTATGTGCTGCTGTATTTTAGAATTTAACCATTTTACCATGCAAGTCAAGAATGTCATATAATTTAATTTAAATGTGCTATTAAATTGGTTTGCTTTCAAGGAGTTAGATTCATAGGATAGATGCACGCTGGGGATGGCAGATCAGAAATCAGAGGAAAAGTCTGTCCAGAATGCAGACAATGGATGTAATTTTAAAACGTTCCTGTGAACATTCATACTTTAGGGATTGGAATGTCTTGGCCTTCCTAACTTTGCAGGGCAAAAAAAGGGTTACTTTGACAGCTAACTGGGATAATATGTTGAATTATTATTAAAGAGGGCATGAAGTAAAACTGAAGTAAATGACATTTGGTGAACTGTTACTCTCTAAGCTCACTTATTGACTGTAAAATAACTTCATCAGTCCATCTTTTGGAAAAATGGAAAACCACATTAGGGTAAATGTAAGGACTTTTTACTAATTTCTCCCTATCACTTAAAAATTGTAATGTCTTTATTAACATTTTTACTTTTAACCATTGAAACCTTTCTCTGAGAAAATAAGCAACCAGAACCACCAGTTCTGGTGCAGAAAATGGAAAATATACAGTTTAGTTTGCATCAAATCAATTTTTCTGATAGTCAATCTTTAAAAAAAAAAGCAAATAAATTGTACTACATCAATTATAGATCTGATTTGATGTATAACAGCTGCTGATATTCTAACTCCTGCCAGCACGCTACATATGACACAAATTAGACAAATATCCCAAAAGTGGGGAGAAGACACAAGTTTACAAATCACTACATACGTAGACTAAAATACTTGGTGTGAAACTAAGCGGACTAGTAAATAATGATTATTGCTAATTAATCTTGCTGCAACAAGAAAATTAAGTGGAATTTGTAAGTTTCACTAACTTGCTGAGAATATTGTCCAGGGTGTCTGTTCCTCTGGGTAGAGGTTCTTCCTGTCCAGCAACCTTGGATCCAACTGGGTTCTGACGATCACTATTTAATATTACAGTAGTCTGTGGTACAGTGCTGCAAGAAATAATGTTAGATTTTTAAAAAAGGAACTTGAACATGGGATCATACAACAAAATATTACATTTAACAAGTAAAAACCAAGTGAGTATAATTCCAAATGTATACAGTTCACCATTTTGAGAAATACGACCATTAAAAATAAAATATAAAATTGAGTTCCTGAACTGCTTCTTTTCCAATATTGGACTGAATTTTCCAGTCCCCACCTCCCCCCCCCCACAACCACCCCCCCCCCCCCCCCGACGTTGGGGGTCATGGCAGGGGGGGGGGGGCCGGAAAATGCCTCCAGCAGAAGTCCGCCACGAGCCCCGACGCAGGGAAGGCCCGGCCCGATATTGGCAGAGGCGGCGAGCCCTCGTGGAGAGCCCTATTTAAATATTTTAATTTATTTAAATAAATGAATCGATTACGTTTCCACTCACGCCGTCCGTCTCGGAGCAATACTGGTGCCGGTGGCCGGCACTCCCGTACCTGCGGAAACCCGTCTGGGGATCCGAGGCGGACACTGGTGGGGAGAGGGGAGCAAATAAGTTTTTCAGTGTTGGGGGAGGGGCGTCGGATATGGTCTAGGGGATGCTGGGAAGGAGTAAAGTTTAAAGTTTATGAACTTTGGGGGGGGGGGGGGGAGGGTAGGTCTGGTGGACAAGGTAAGTGTTTTGATGGGGGGAGAATGCAGGTAATTAATTCTATAGTTATCGGAGAGGGGGGGAAGGGGGAGAGGGTCAGGATCAATTTATTTTATTTTTTAAAAACACTGTATCTTTAAATAATTAAATTGAATGTTAGGGCTCAAAGCCCTTTAAAAATGGCATCAGTACCTGCACAAAGGCTGCTTATGCCATTGCCGGGGATGAACAGCCCGCCCCCATCATCGGGGTGGGCGGTCTGCCCCGGCCATTCAAATGAGCAGCATGGCGGCTCTGCGACGTGCTATCTGCGCAGGTGGACTGCCATTGTTTACATCCGCCACCGCGCCATAAATTTCAGCCCATTATTTCAGATGTTTCTCTCCTCTCTAAACCTCTGCAACTATAATGATGCTACAACACTAGCATCTACCCAGCAATGTGGAAAACTGCCCAGGTATGTCCAGTCCACAAAAAGGACAAATGAAACCCGGAAAATTACTGTCCTACCAATCATCAGCAAAGTGATGGAAGAGGTCATCAACTGTGCTATCAAGCGGCACTTGCTCAGCGATAAGCTACTCAGTGACACTCAGTTTGGGTTCCACCAGGGTCACTCAGTTCCTGATCTCATTACAGCCTTCGTCCAAACTTGGACAAAAGAGCTGAACTCCAGAGTTGAGCTGACAGTGACTGCCCTTGACATCAAGGCAGCATTTAACGGAGTAGGCAGCAAGGAGCCCTAGCAAAATTGGAGTCAGTGGGAATCAGGGGGAAGGTTTCTGCTGGTTGGAGTCACCTAGCACAAAGGAAGATGGTTGTGGTTGATGGAGGTCAATCATCTCAGTCCAGGACACCACTGCAGGAGTTCCTCAGGGTAGTGTCCTAGGCCCAAACATCTTCAGCTGCTTCATCAATGACCTTCCCTCCAACAAAAGGTGAGAAGTGGGAATGGTCGCTGATGATTGCACAATATTCAGCACCAGTCGCGACTCCTCAGATACTGAAGCAGCCCGTGCCCAGATGCAGCAAGACCTGGACCACATCCAAGCTTGGGCTGATAAGTGGCAAATAACATTTGTGCCACACAAGTGCCAGGAAATTACCATCTCAAACAATAGAGGGACTCTAACCATCTCCCCTTGATGTTCAATGGCATTACCATCACTGAATTCCCCACTATCAACATGCTGGGGGTTACCATTGACCAGAAACTGAACTGGATCAGCCACATAAATACTGTAGCTATAAGAGCAGGTGACAGACTCGGAATTCTGTAGCGAGTAGTTCACCTCCTGTCTGCCCAGTGCCTGTCCACCACCTACAAGGCACAAGTCAGGTGCGTGATGGAATACTCTCCACTTACCTGGATGGGTGCGGCTCCAACAAGACTCAAGAAGCTTGACACCATCCAGGTCAAAGCAATCTGCTCGATTAGCACCCCATCCATCACCTTCAACATTCAATGCTTTCACCACTGACACACAATGACAGCATGTGTACTATCTACAGGATACAATGCAGCAACTCACCAAAACTCCTTCAATAGCAACTTCCAAGTCCACGACCTCCACCACCTAGAAGGACAAGGGCAGCAGGTGCATGGCAACACCACTATCTGCAAGTTCCCCTCCAAGCCACACACCATCCTGACTTGGAACTATATCGCTGTTCCTTCACTGCAGCTGGGAACTCTCTAACAGCACTGTTGGTGCACCTAAATCACAATGACTGCAGCGGTTCAAGAAAGTAGCTCATCACTAATTTCTCAAGGGCAGTTAGGGATGGGCAATAAATGCTAGCCTAGCCAGCGATGCCCACATCCCATGTACGAATAAAAAAAATGCAGATGTCTGCTTGGCCAGCCAGAGCTGCTTCAGACATCCTGACCAGGTTTTATATTGTTTTGTACAATTACCTTTTAATTTTACAATTTAAACACTGGACATTTGCAAAAGAGGTAATTTTATGTAATTAATCATGAATTAATTTGAGGATCATAATTAGATGACGAACTGATTGTTTATTTAAACTATTATGATAACATAAAGCCAATGTAGTGAGTTGTATTGCAAAGAGGTAATGTAAACCCCAACCCCCCACCAATGACAGGCGAAAGTGGGACCAGGAGGGGATTACACTTGAAAGAAAATTGTGAAACCTGACCATAATCCACCACAATCACACCCTACTTCCAGTTTAACCATAGCAGGTTTGAGGTCAGCCGAGTAACCAGCACTGGAGAGACAAGGTTCGTAATTACAATATTCAAATGAGGCTCCATGCCTCAGATCTTGGGAGCCATTTGAATGTAATGGCTGTGTGCCAGCTTCCCCAGGGCTTGGGAAACACAGCAGCTAAAGGGAGGAGGGACCTGCCAATTCCAGCAGGTGTGCTTTTCCAGTACTTCTTGTGGGCCAGGAGGAGCAGGAGTGCTTTCCTCAGCTGTTCAAGCAAACCTGCCACAATCTCTCCCTTCCATGCAATCGACTCACCTTCACCACCAGCCTACTGCAATCTCTCCCTTCGACCTCTCTAAGCTGCCCTCACCTACCCCCAATCTTCTCGTTTGTTGGGGATGATCCCCAGCAGTCCCCAACTGCTACCAGGCAAGACATGGACTAAATATATTTTTTAACAAGTTCATACTGTTAAACCTGACAGGACCTAGAATTTCCTAGCATTTCTGGGCTTCCCCGCCGCTGATAGCTGCCTGTTCCTTTCCCCCATTGCCACAAATATTGGGGATTTTATTTCTGTTCAGTTCTTAATTTTCAAGCACTTTGTAATGAAAAGATGCCCAACTGAGACAAGTAATTTCTCCAGAGATAGGAGGAACCATTCCCTGCAGAACCATATCCAAGCTGTTCTCCTAAAAGTCAGCTAAAAAAAAAGTGGCCAAGCCTGGAAACAACCACATTGCCTATCCATGTGCAGAAAGCTGGAGGGCAACAGTCATAAAGTTTAACTGAAGTTTTACAAACCTCCACTGCAGTCCTTTATCGAAAATATGAAAAAGTAGAAGCATCCATATATTTTTGATATTACTTAAGGCAATGTTGAAATTTAACATTTCTTTAAATTGAAGTTTTTATTAACATTATTGTATCAAAAAGCATGATATTTTTACTCTTTCCCCAAATATTATTCCCCAAATGCAACGAGAGGTCTAGTTAGCATGGTTGTGTAGAACACAAATCAAACATATCAGTCGTGTCAAAAGGGGTGCGGTTAGGGAATAAAACGCCCAGTTTGGCCTGGCAATTCATCAGTGAGCAGTACACCTATGAAAGAAGGCATATTGGCCCACTTAATAACACAAGTGAAGACCATTTGATGACCAGACCAGGATGACAATCCAGATCCCTAAAGATATTAAAAATTTAGTAATTTTTTCGGGCCTATATAAATGATTGATAGCATCTTTCCAGGATTTGGGAGAAGGGTGCTCGGTTCCCTCTTCCCCTCACCCCAGAACTAACATCCATGGCAGGATTCCTGGCCTCCCCTTTCTGGCAGGTGCCCAAATTGTACCTCGTAATGGATGCCGCGAGTGCTATCACAATAATGTGACATCCCCCTGTCCCTGCTTAATCCCATCAATCGGTGCTGGAGGTCACCAGTCAGCCAATCCCAGCACGTATGCAGAATCAAAGCCTGGCAGGTTTTTGAGGCTATTATGTCTAAGGAAACAAGTAAAATATTTTCCAAAACAGTTCCTAAAACTCAATATTTAAAAAAAATCTTTTTTTTTTAAAGAAAGGTTTCTCCGGTGACTGTCATGCGTGAAAAGCAAATCAGCAGGTTTCAAAGTCTCCAAACAAAGCTGCTAAGAAATCTACAGTTGCAGAATTTCCATTTGCCCTATATGGATTGCACACTCTTATTAGGACTGAAGGTTAAACACACATGGGAAAGGAGAAGAACGTAGTTTTTGGACATCAACTGGAAACTAAATAGTGTTAAAATGACCATATGTGCGTGGCTTTCAATCATCCATGTCATCAATTTCAGCTGCACAGCTTGTGGGAAGAGGAAGTTTAGTTGTCTCAATGCTTAAATTTTCAGCTACAGCATTCATGACCATAATGTTCATGTTTTCACACATGTCTCTAAACTCATCATTGGCAAATTCCCCTCCATTATCAGTCAGAAACTTAGCTGGTTCCCCAAGTCCAGTTCCTAGGCATTTCTCCATGGCTTGCTCTATATTCACCCTTTTGTCCTTGCTATGCATTATTGCAGAAACACTAAATCTGGTTGCCAAGTCTACAAAATGTAGAATGAAAATATTTCTGTTTTTGGCCCATACCTTTAGATCCATGGCAACTACCTTGTTAAAGTCATGTGCCAATGGAAAGCTTACAATAGGATGAGACGGTGTCCTCCAATACTTGTTGCAGATTTCAAACTTCTCACTAATCTCTTCTATTAGCATCGTGTACTCTTCATCAAACACCTGCATCCTATAGCAGGGTTTTTAATCTTTGACAAGAAGGGTGAGCAAATTGTCTGTGTAACTTTAAGACAATTTGCTTTTTTTCCTCTCTGATACTTCTCAACTGATGCCATTAATACTTGTCTAACACTCTGAAGAGAAGCATCAGATGTTGTTAAGGGGATACAATGCTGTCCTAATTGGGTAAACTGCAGATCCACTGACTTTCCAAAAAGAAATGCCTTATCATGTTTCATTTCAAGTTTCATTTGTGCCTTTTTCATAGAAGATGTACTCAACAGCAAAGGTATCTCACTAGAGAATTCATAATTACTGATAAGGTGGCTTACTTCAGCTATTTCACATGGAATTACAATTCTCTTTAGTGGCCTCAATGTGTTATCATCAGCAAACCTAAAGCAACTCATACTTTAGACTCATTAACCTTGCATCGATCCTCACAACTGAGTGAATCTAGAGAACATTTTAACCAATCTGTTCCACATACTGTAGAAGTGCAAGAACTATCTAGCATCGTACAGTTGAACAAGTCTGTGACTAACACATTCATCACAGGAATATAACTCCTTGTGACCAGTACAATTTGTTCAGATTCATCATTATCTTCATCTTCCACCTCAGAATTCTCTGTGCAATGTATCATTTTAAGGACCTTGCCTCTCTGCTTTGGCAGTTCATCGCATAATGATACTTTGAGTCATACCTGAAGCATCTATTAACTGTTCCTTGGGCATTCCTGGGATTCCAATTCTGTGTTCTGCTGTAATAGCCAGATCTGCTAAAAGTGCTTTCATCCTCATTTTGCGTCTGTAACTCTTCAATTGCACTGGCACCTGCATGCAGTATCTGGACCATTTCAAAATCTGGCGATCATTGAGTCCTCTATTTTTCATGTCACTGCGAATGTCCCATTTGTCCCATCAAGGCTGCAGCAAATGATGGTTTCCCAAGAAATTTTTTCAAGGCAGCAGACATTTGATCCAACAAAGAGTCTCTTTCCAAGAACCGAACCGCAGCTACAAGTAGCCTGTCCACATGCGACACCTTACACAATCCAGCAATTTAAATGCTAGCACCGAAACAGGAATCTCTGAATGTCCTCAATCAGTCTGTTAAAGTCCATTCATGATACATTCCTCCACTGAATAACCATCTATTTTCTGAAACCTATCAAAGTCTGACCATTTAATGGCATTTAATAAATCAACTTTCTTGTAAATTTCATCCAAGAACTCGAATAGAATATCCAAATCTTCATCAGTACCCAACTGACGGGCATCCAGCGCACAAAATACCTTTTTCTGATTTTGCTTGTGGTAGGAGACAACAATGCCAAGGTCATACCTTGTTTCCTCTTTGGTAGGACCTATAACTCATGTCCACATATCCACTTCATTCTTCCACTGGTCCTATGGTTCAGACTCCGAGACTATTGGAGGGTAATCATATCTCAACAATTCACACTTGCTTTCTGCCATTTCTCACAACAGCCACTAGGATTGTAGTCTTCTGTCTGATTTGTTTTTTTAAGTTTCCAACCTTCACCGTTCGGCAACCATTCTCTGCTACCATGTTCTATTCTAGAAGGCCAGTTGGTGAAGGATGATACTGGAGCCAATCTTTACTCAGTCTTATATTTATTCACAGAGTGAAACATTACAAGCATATACCTTCTAACTCAACCACACATTGCTTTAGTGTCTCTTTATATTTGCACAAGTAAAATCCCAATTCATGCCCTTGACCTGCAGATAGTTAAATACAATTGATATACAATTAACATTACTTACTTCTCCACAAGCATACTCATTTAGTGTCTTGAATTGAAAAAGAACAAATGAATGTTTTCCCAATAGCAGAGACATATCACTTATTTCTCTCGCCCATCCCACAAGGAGGATATTCACTTCTTGGTCATTATTTAGAAGAAGAGAATTCTACAGCACAGTAAAATAATAATTGAACAATGGGAGGCCTTCATAGAGGAGATGATTTGGGTATAGACACACTCCACTAGAAGGAAAGGAAGGGTATCAAAAGCTAATGCTCACTGGATATAGAAGTTAAAGTGAAACAGGAAAATGAGGTTTGACATATGTAAGGTGCATGATACAATAGAGAACCAAGATAAATATAGAAAGTACAGAGGAGATCCAACAAAAAGGGATAAGAGGGGCCAGAGCATGTGAAAAAATAGGCACAACATAAAAGGGAAGACAAAAGTTTTTTAAAAACATATAAATAGTAAAAAGTAGTTGAAGGAAGAATGGGGCCAGTTTAGAACCACAAAGGAGATGGGGGGGGGGGGGGGGGCAGAGGATATAGCTGAAGTACTAAACAAATAATTTGCAGAGGAGGACACACTACCAATGTAGCAGTAAAGGAGGAACTGAAGCAATAGTGGATACAATAAAAATAGAGTGTTTACTTCAAAGGTTGGCATTTCTCAAAGTACAATAGTCCAGATGATATGCATCCTCCATTACTGTGGGAAGAAGGAGTGGCAATTGCAGAGGCTCCAGACACAATCTTCCAATCCTCCTTTGATATGGGAGTGGCGCCAGAGGACTGGAGGATTGCAAATGTTGCACCTCTGCTTAAAAAAAAAGGACAGGGATAAACCTGGCAACTGCAGGCCAGTCAACATAACATCAATGGTGGGGAAACTCTTACAGACAATAATCGGGAAAGAATTAATTGGTATTTGGAAAAGTATGGGTATGGATTTGTTAAAGGAAAATCATGTTTGACTAACTTAATCAAGTTCTTTGATTAAGTAACAGGGTTGATGAGAGTAATGGAGTTAATATTGTGTATATGGTATCATGCAGGCCCCACCTGCCAAGAATGCGGAATATTAATTTCGCCACATGAACATTAATTTTTAACTGTTACTCGAGTGAAGGAATTGGTGAAAAAAAAAATCCACAATGGATCCTTGGTTGGAGAGACATTTTTGCATATTAACCAACAGTACTTGGAAAGGACAAAGGCGCTACTCCCTGCTCCAATTTAATCCACCACAATGGACTTTTGATTACCAGACGTTGCGGGTGGAGGAGCTCGCATTCCAGGTTAACTGCTAAAACGGCGAACAAACAAACAGACGTGGTCACATGACTAACTGACTGTTGGAGGTTTTTTTTTAAACTTGCCACTGAGAATTTGAACACAGAAAGCTGTTTGCTCCTGGACCGAAAAGACCTCTTACGGCGGGCTTGCAGCAGCCTCTCCTGTCTGCTCTCATCTCTCTCACCAGGTTCGGAATCCACTGAAGACATATGAACCCCAAGACAGAAAAGTCTTCTACAGTGAACAAGGTTTAAGAAGAAGACTGGGCCCCAACAAAAAGCAAGATCTACCTACAAGCAAGGACTACAGCACGCTCGAAGCATAGTAACAAAAAAACCCACCTCAGAGATTGCCACAAACTGTTCCACTTTATTTTTTCTTCTGCTCTTTTCTGTCTCTATTTGCATGTGCATATCTCATATGTATGCTAGCGTGGGTGCGAAGTGTATCCGTAGGCGTTAACCAAATTAGAGTTTAAGTTTTAATAAATTTCACTTTTCTTCTTTAAACCTAAGAAATCCTGTTTGTGCTCATTTCTTTGCCTTATAATTGGAAAGTGAACAAGGATTCACCAAGGGGAGCTCAAAACACAGTGTTTAAAAACCCTGTTACAGTAACACCAGGTGAAGGCTGAAAGGGAACCCCTAGACCTCTTTCTCACCTGGTCGTAACAATGGACTTTCAAAAGGTGTTTGGCAAAGTACTACATAATAAACTTATTTGCAATATGAAGTTCATGACATTAAAGGGACAGTGGCAATGTGCAGATTGGCTAAGTAACAAAAAGCAGAGGGAAGTGAAGTAGAGAGTGATGAACGGTTGTTTTTCAGGTGTTCCCCAGGTATTCGGACCACTGCTTTTTTTGATATATATTGACTTGGACTTGGGTATATTGGGCATAATTTCAAGGTTTGCAGCTGACACCAAACTCAGAAATATAGTAAACAATGAGGCCAGTAACAGACTTCAGGAGGACATAGACTGGTGAAATGGACAAATAAAATTTATTGCAGAGATGTGAAGTGATGCATTTTGGTAGGCAGAATGGAGAGGCAGAATAAACTGAATGGTACAATTTTAAAGGGGGAGCAGTAACAGAGGCTAGAGCTGTATGTACACAAAACTTTGAAGGCAGCAGAAAAGGTTGAGAATGCTGTCAGAAATGCATAAGGGATCTTTCACTTTATTAATAGAGGAATAAAGTACAAAAGTAAGGAAATTATGCTAAACCTTTACAAAACACTGGTTACGCCTCAGCTAAAATATTGAGTTCAATTCTGGGCACCACACTTTTGGAAGGATGTCAAGACCTTTGAGCGTGTGGAGAAGAGATTTACTAGAATAGTACCAACAAAAATAAAAGCCCATGGGATAAAGGGAAACGTGGCGAGTTGGATCCAAAATTGGCTCAGTAACAGGTAACAAAGGATAGTGGTCGACGGATGTTTTTGCAAATGGAAAGCGGTTTCCAGTGGCGTTCCACGGGGCTCTGTGTTGGGTCCCTTGCTGTTTGTGATATATATTAATGATTTGAACTTAAAGGTGGGAGGCATGATTGGGAAATTTGCAGATGACACAAAAATTAGCTTGGTAGTAAAGGATAGCTGTAGACTCCAGAATGATATCAATGGTTTCCTTGAGTGAGCGGAAAAGCGGCAAATGGAATTCAATCCAGAGAAGTGTGAGGTAAAGCACTTGGGGAGGACAAACAAAGCAAGGGAATACACAATAAACGGGAGGATATTGAGAGGGGTAGAAGAAGTGAGAGACCTTGGAGTGCATGTCCACAGGTGCCTGGACAGATAGATGAAGTGGTGAAGGCGGCAAATGGAATGCTTTCCTTAATTGACCGAGGTATAGAGTACAAAAGCAGGGATGTAATGCTGGAAAAGTATAAAACGCTGGTTAGGCCACAGCTGGAGTACTGCGTACAGTTTTGGTCACCACATTACAGGACAGACATAATCTGGAGAGAGTACAGACGAGGTTTACGAGAATGTTGCCAGGGCTTGAAAGGAAGCAATGAGGAAAGATTGGATCATCTGGGGTTGTTTTCCTTATAACAGTGGAGGCTGATGGGTGACTTAATTGAGTTCTACAAAATTTTAAGGGACCTAGATAGAGTAGACAAGAAGGGCCTATTTCCCCTAACGGAGAGGTCAATTACCAGGGTACACAGATTTAAGGTGATTGGTAGAAGGATTAGAGGTGGCTTGAGGCAAAACGTTTTCACCCAGAGGGTGGTGGGTGTCTGGAATTCGGTTCCCGGATTGTTGATGGAGGCAGAAACCCTCAACTCATTTAAAGTGTACCTGGACATGCACCTGAAGTGCTGTAACCAGCAAGGCTATGGACCAGGTGCTGGAAGGTGGGATTAGATTGGGCGGCTAGTTTTTTCTTTTAGCTGGTGCAGACACGAGGGGCTGAATGGCCTCCTTCTGTGCCATAACTTTTCTATAGTTCAATGATGAAGAACTTTGGATATGTGGAAAGTGTGGAGAAGCTGAGTTGTTCTCCTTGGAGCACAGAAGGTTAAGAGATTTGATTGAGGTATTCAAAATCATGAAGGCTTTGATAGAATACATAAGGAGAAAGTGTTTCCAGTGGCAGAAGGATCGAGAACCAGAGACGACATGGGGAAACATTTTTTCCTTTTTGCACAGCGAGTTATGATGATCTGGAATGCACAGCCTGAAAGGGTGGTGGAAGTAGATTCAATAGTACCTTTCAAAAGGGAATTGGATAAATACTTGAAGGGGAAAAAACTGCAGGACGATGAGGAAGAGTGGAGCAGTGGTACTATTGGATAGCTCTAGCAAGGAGCCGGCAAAGGTACAATGGGCCAAATGGTCTCCTGCTGAGCTTTATCATTCTATGATTCTATGAACACAGAAAGTGACCATTAGGGCCATTTCACTTTGCCAGATGTACAAATTTTAGCCAGAACAACACTCTTGATATTCTTTAACTAGTATCTTGAGATCTTTTACATCCATCTGAACAGGCAGATGAGGTCTCAGTCGACAATTTCCTTAGCGCTGCATTGAAGTGTCAGCCTACAATATGTGATCAAGTACTACAGTAAGCCTTGAAAATACAACCTTTTGACTGAGAGTTGGAGATGCAGAGCTTCAGTGACAACTGCTTATTCTCTTTGCAACTGAAGCATGGAAAGTACTAATCTTCCAGTTAACACCTTCAGAGATTCCACATCAGCTACACAATGTACATCTGCAGTACAAGACTTGCACAGGTCAACTTGTGTCCTATCAACCATCTTCATAATTCAAATATTCAATTCCAGTGCTGCTAACCAGATTTACTCATCATCAACTCTTAATCCAGTTACCCACATAGATGCATCCCATTATTGGGATTTTTTGACCATTTTACCACAGAATAGATTTGGAAATGAGTTACCTTTTAAGTAGTGTGCTCGAAGTTCAAGTAAGTTATACTATCGTATCATTAGATATTCAGTAATACAGGCACACCCCTGAATTTAAGATATCAGGCCCCTTTATTGGAATGACCAACACAAAGGCAATACCTGAAATCTGTAACAAAGGGATTCGGCAAAAACACATACGGTTAAGGCTAACACCCATACCAGGTTAGTATAAGCCACAGCCCATCCTCCCTGTAACTGTTTCCCCTTTTGCCACTAATCTGCTTCATACATTAATCTTGAATCTTTCATGTGGGCTGGAAAAGTCCTTCTGTTGCATGCCTGGGAGTTCTGAAACATGAGGAAGAACTGTTTGGACATGTCATATAAGCTGAACCTATACCAGAACAAAAACGAAGGGCATTTCATCCCTTCTCCGTGCAGTGTGTTGAGAGTAAAGGTTGCTTCCACCTGCACTCCAGATATGGATATGAATCAACAATAGTAACAGATGGCCCCTGCATTTTCCAATAAATATTTTCAAGGCCCCTCGAGGTGTGCAAAATCATAATACTTCAGTGGACTTGAACACATTATCATGGTAGGTTGTCCCAAATTGCAAACAACTAGAACAGTCTTACTAATACAGAAAAAAAATGTGCTCTTAGGGGACAAATTTCTCATGCTGACTTCACTTCTCAGGAGACCACCGCCTGACAGAGGTAACTCAGGTCTTTATGGCAGCCGATGTATCCATGTGTGTGGACGTAGGGGAAAATCTTAGACTACATATACAAGAGACAGGAAATTCAGCAAAGCAAGGAAGTCTGCAGAAGGAGGACTAATAAGCAAAGGTAACAAATTCACTGGTGAGTCCAGGTTCAACAAGACAGGTCACAGAAGTCAGGGAGGAGAATGAAGAAGGGCAAAGAAAAAGGGAAGAGAAATCCAGAGGTCTGGACTAATAATCTCAAGAATGAGAGTTCAAATCCCACCACGGCAGTTTGAGATTTTGAATTCAGTTTTTTTTTAAACCTGGAAATAAAAGGCTAGTATCAGTACAAGTGACCATGAAACTGTCAGACTACACCCTTCTCCTGGCTTTGGCAGTATTTCAGTCTAAACAGCTGAGCCTGTAGGAAACTGACAGCAGCCTAAGGCCCATGAATATATATGTCTATGAATGGGTGTTGAGTTAAGATTTCCATTTTCATCCAATGAAACAATGGAACCCAGTCCCCTGCATTTGTGCTAGGCTGTATTTTTTTGTGACCCCATTATCGCATTAAAAGTTGTGCGATTTCAATGTCTCGTATTGTTTCCCCATGAAAAATCTTTATCGGAAACAGAATTCCTCGAGTCTGATGCTTTAGTATAAATATGTTGTGTGCAGTATATACATTAAGGTTTTCGATGATGAGTCCATTTCCTTTAAACACTTCTTGATATATTCTGTTAATTAATTAAGCAATATAAGTTCATCAAGCACTCAATTGAATTTTGAAACTAGTAGGTAGAAAATAATAGTTCTACGATATTTTTCTACCATTTCACTGTAGTAATTTGAAAGCTAATCTCCTAATTGTCCTGTCAGCAACTAATCAGAGTCTTAAGAAATGAAAGATGGATTGTTTTACTGATTGATAATCATGCAGCAGCATTCACCTGATGACCACAACATAGATATATTGAAGGAACGCAATTTGATCAACTCATCCAAAATTTAAAAAGGCAGTTAAAAACTGATTTAATTAACTCTTGAATGAATCTAAGGTTTTTGCCTCTACTGCCAGGAAGACCATTCCATATTAATCAGTCTTTGCATAAAGAGGTATTTCCTGCTAACTGTCCTAAACTTTCTTTTCATCACTTTTGATGTATTACCCCTTGTTCTTGTATCCTGGCATTACCATGAAGTAGTTATTCCAGCTTAACCACGCCTACATGTCATTTAATATCATACACTTTTCCAAAATCTCCTCTCACTAACTCCTTTGAGCATTAAAAAGCTTCAATTTCTCCAGTCTTTCCTCATAATTTAATTATTTGATACTAAGAATCAGCATTGTGGCTTTTCTCCTTAGTTCCTCCATAGCTTGAGTGTTTTCATTATTTCTCAGTAATCAGAAGTGCAGTCTGAACATGATACTATACAGTTTTAGTATGACATTTTTCAACTTGTACTCAACAAACCTAAGTGCTGTAAATAAAGCAAATAGTATTGTGCCCACGTCCATCTTGAGCTATTTTTGCAACTTAATTTTTCCTGCCAATATGCAGTTTTGTGCACTTATGAATGTCATCTGTCACTGAATTGTCCAATTACAGATTTTGTCTCACACTTTTTGTAGGTCCGTGGCTGCCCCTCCAAACCTGTTAATTTAACACCATCTGTGAATTTTGACCAGTTGTAAATCTACTGTAATTGCCATGTTAATAACACCCCTCTCTCAAATCAACAGGAACTAAGAAGTATTTCACAGTGTTTTACACTATCAAAAGTCAGAATTACCCCCACTGTGCAGAAAAGCCTGGCCTCCTCTTGCTTCTCGTCTCCAAGCAGAAGCAGCTAAGTTCATGAATCAACCGGTATGAAAGACCACTTGCATAAACCCCTGTTACATCATTCAGTGGTGCTATGTGCTCCAATGTGCATAAGGATGCAACTTCAGGGATTTTCTTTTTAATTTATATTTTGAAAAAAATATTATTCAGTTGTCAGGGAGCCATTTGATATGGGAATAGTTTCTTTAAAATCTATTGCCATGATAGTCACAAAACACTGCTTGCATGAAACCATATGTTATGTTACTAAATTTTCATTTTTACATTTTCTCCATGGGGTGCACAAATGTGGTATCAGTGTTACCTGTAACACCAATGCTAATAACAAGAATAAAATCCTAACCTTTGCTTGTACTTGTGATAGCTCTAGTAAAACAATTTTTAAACTTTGGTAATGTATCATATATGTATGTACAGAGCACTACATAACTTTAATGATACTTAACAGTGACGACCAGAGCGCCATTACCTTTCCAAATGGCTCTATGAATTTATAAAATATGGTGACTGTTTGTTTTCCAGGCCTCATTTTCACACATTTCAAAACTGTAAATGAAATCAAGCAAAGTATTTCCTCATAATTCTATTTTGTCCAGGTGCATTCTGTGCAATTCACTTCTAAATACCAAGCATTCCTGGCACAAATCCAACAATATCTGGCACTCATACATAGAAAATTTAATCAAACCACACAAAGGCTTTAGATTTAATTAGAAGTGAGAGTTTGGAATGATTCCTAAACCAGCTGGACAATGAATTCAGTGAGCCTTTCCATAAATTGGAGATCAGAGTTTGCCAGGCCAGTTTGTCCTGGTATTAAAGCCTCCTTCTTTTGATTATGAATGTGGCCTTGAAATAAAACTTGCAAAAAGAATGGATACACCTAACCCATCAACACTAAATTTCAACACACTTTTGTTGCAATAAGAACAGTTATTCTAAGATAACATCCTTAATCCTCCAATTGATAGAGATATCCTCTGTACTATAATTTCAGTCAACAGAACATGCAAAATATATTGTTGCACCCTGCACAGCTCCTACATAATGGTCAGATGAAGGCCAGAAAGGGCTGTTATGGGCAGGTGGGAAATGGCAGTGGCTGGTTTTCACTGGTCACCTCTCAACTGACCACAGATAGTGTTTTTGTTTAAATTAGTGTTTCAGCCCCTGCGTTTTGTTTAAGTTGCTGTACTTACCCAGTAGTTACCCATTAAACATGCCAGAAAAAATTAGAGCTGATGCATTCAGGTGTAAATGAGTTTTAACTGTGCAATAAGTCTTAATTACGGTCAAAAAAATTTCTGCCACTGAAAATTTTATCTTTCAAGTGTAAAGTTTCTTCAGAATTTAATTATCTTTGGAGATTTTGTAAAAAAAAATTTTGCTTCTTTCTGTCCCTTGTATCTCTTTCTTAATTTCATCTTTCCTCTTTATTTTGCTTTCTGTACATAATTTTACAATATTCTAATTTATACTTCTTGATTTAGAATCTCCAGGCTGAAGTTTAACCTGCAAGAGCACATGGGTTTGGGTGCAGGTTTGGGGTTAAAACCGGGAAAAACGTCAGTGCATTGGGAAGCCAGCTCCAACCCATTGCCTTCCACATTTAACATGGCTGCATGGGTGCAAACCCCTGAGAAGTGGGTTGTCAGTTATTATAGCAAAATGATTGGCCATCAGTATAACATAGTCACCAAGAAATCAAAGAGAATTCAGAAGAAATTTCTTTACCAAGAGAGTGGTGAGAATACGGAATTCCTTACCACAGGAAGTAATTAAGACAAATAGTAAAAATGCATTCAAAGGGAGGCTAAATAAGCATACAAGGGAGATGGGAATAGAGGGTTAAGTAAGGAAAGAGAGGAGAAATCTCATCATGGACTGGTTGGGCTAAATGGCCCGTTTCAATGATGTATGTGCCATGTAATTCTATATGTTAATTAGTCAATTAGAATGATATTAACACACACTTTTGGCTTTAACATCGGGTGCATGAGTTTCCCGGGCTTCCTGAAACTCGCCAGTGAAAGGAACAGAGGAACATAGGAGAAGGAGTAGGCCATTTGGCCCGTCAAATGCTCCACCATTCAATTAGGTCATGGCTGATCATCTACCTCAACATCACTTTCCCACACTATCCCCATATCCGTTAATGTCTTTAGTCTCCAGATATCTATCGATTTCGGTCTTGAACATGCTCAATAATTGAGCTTCCACAGCCCTCTGGGGTAGAGAATTCCAAAGGTTCAGCACAATCTGAATGAAGAAATTCAGCCTTATCTCAGTCTTAAATGGCCTATCCCTTATTCTGGGACTATGTCCCCTGGTTCTAGGCTCACTAGCCAGGGGAAACATCCCATCTATATCCACCCTGACATGCCCTGTAAGAATTTTGTAAGTTTCAATGAGATCGACTCTCATTCTTCGAAACTCTAGAGAATACAGGCCCAGTTTCCTCAATCTCTCCTCATAAAACAATCCCGCCATTCCAAGGATGTAACCTCCCGTTACAACCAGGTGAGGAAGGGGTCTCAGGCTCCCCTCTCGCCCCTTTCCTGGTTTGGTCGCAACAGGGTTTAACTTCTTAAAACACAGTGTCTTTAACTTCACCTCAGTTGAGTCCTTGTTCACTGCTTTCTAATTGTAAACGAACCAGACAGGCTTTCTTAGGTTTAAACAGGAAATGTGTAAATTTATTAACCTTAACACTCTAACTCAGTTCAAGTAACTAAAAATACACAAAGCAACCACACTAGCATGCATATGCGATAAACACACACACACAAATACAGAGGGGGAGAAAGAATAAAGTGGGGTGGGTGGAGTGGTAAATGGAAATCAGTTACTGTCTTTGGTTTGAATGTAAAGACCTTGATTGGAGTTAAGTCTTGCAGTTCTCATTGGGACCCAGTGCACACTTTCAAACTTGTTTCGCCGGTACCAGAAGGCTGAAGAAGTCCTCTTAAGCTGCTTCCGTTGGTTCCTGGAACTTTGCTAGTGAGAGAGACAGAGAGAGAGGGTGCTTTCTTCTTGAAATTCAATTGCAGTCTGCCCCAAACCATTCTGTGAGGAACAATTCAACCAATTTCCAGGTTAGCCAGCACGTTAGTCACGTGACCAGCTCTTTAGATTAGATTAGATTAGAGATACAGCACTGAAACAGGCCCTTCGGCCCACCGAGTCTGTGCCGACCATCAGCCACCCATTTATACTAATCCTACACTAATCCCATATTCCTACCAAACATCCCCACCTGTCCCTATATTTCCCTACCACCTACCTATACTAGTGACTTTGTTTGAAACAGCATCGCCTGCAAGGGTTGATGATTCTTCAAAGTTTACTAGACACATTCGTTGGGGGTGCGGTGAAAGGGGGTGGTGGAGTGCTGGCTCTGACACAGACAATGGCTCCTAAAGTCTTTTGATCATCACTATTGACAATTTCAAACACATGGCAATCCAGGGACCGCCAGAACAACCAGGAGTATTTGTCAACTGCAAGGGCTTCCATTGCATTAATGTGTAGCTGGTGTACAACCACAAAAACCCATCTCGCTAATTGAATCAGGGAGCACTCCCATTGCTTTTCTATGCAACGGTCTCTCAGAATGCAAATGTGCAGCCATGTTTTCAGCCGTTCATCTCTGTGGTCTTTTTAAACAAGTTATGTTCAATGTCCAGTAAAAGTTCAAATAGTGTTCCATATGACAAAATTAATATGTTTCCATTTGGCATGTCTGGTTTCCGTCACACTTCGTTGCAGTCCCTCTATAGCAAGTATATCTTTCCTTAGATGAGGAGACCAAAACTGTACACAATACTCCAGGTACAGTCTCACCAAGACTCTATACAATTCTTATCTGCTTGTGAGAAGGGCTTTGTTCACAGTACTTTTGCTGAAAGGTTACTTTCTACAACTCCCTCAAGTAACTCTATCGCATCAGGATGGGAGCACTTTATGCTGGCTCAGAT
Source organism: Heterodontus francisci (assembly GCF_036365525.1). Taxonomy (NCBI): domain Eukaryota; kingdom Metazoa; phylum Chordata; class Chondrichthyes; order Heterodontiformes; family Heterodontidae; genus Heterodontus; species Heterodontus francisci. Next base: position 38,304,063 of record NC_090387.1, read on the forward strand.
TGGACCTCAGATGAGGATCAAAGTGACTAGAAACAGCACCCACAGCACTCTGCTGCTCAGAGAGCTGCAGAGTCACAGCAGAGAGGTCAGCAGCAGGCAGCTGTAGCTCACAGCAGGCCATACCCTCAAAGGTCTACAGGAAGAGGATAAGATTTCTTGACATGTCTAAAAACCATTGTCTCAGGAGGCTCAGGATATCATGTCACACGGTGGAAGACAGCTGCAGCCTCCGAGAAGACCTGCTGCCTACTGGACCTGATGACTACGTATTACCGGTGACGCTCAAAGACACTATTCTTCCTCAACAATTTTGCTTCCACCTCCTCCAGGGCTCTACCAGAGGCATTTGCAGGATCTCCGAGTAAGCAAATGCATAAGACAGGTGACTGATGGCTTGTTTGCCACAGCCAGTGATTACGCCAACTTTACCAATGGTGATGCCAGTCAGAACGAGAGGACGCCTGGCCTTGCGGCTCTGACTGACTTCCCTCAGGTGCAAGGTGCCACCAATTTCAAACACATGACAATCAGGGACCGCCAGAACAACCAGGAGCATCTGTCAACTGCAAGGGCTTCCATTGCATTAATGTGTAGCTGGTGTACAACCACAAAAAGATGTTTATGCAGGTGTGTGGAGATTCTGGGCAGCTGCCATGATGCTCTCGTCTTGTGGCAGTCCAAGCTCCCTGATCTCTTCAGACCTTGAAGCTGACCTAAGGGGTAGCTGCTGGTGGCAAGGGATACCCATTGCAAACCTGGGTCATGATATTCATCAGAAATCCAACCACTGCAGCCCAAGAGGGCTACAACGAATGCCATATCACCATCAGATGTGTGATTGAACAGGCCATCAACATGCTGAGATGCCTGGACAACTCTGGAGGTGCCCTTCAGTATACACTTGCTAGGGGTCATAAATGGTCATGATTTGTTGTGCACTGCACAATTGCGAGGCTTGGACCTGCAGGAGGAACAATGCAAAGAGATCATGCCCTCCTTGGACAATTTGGAGGGGAAGGAGGTTTTCAGGGCAATGCACCCCTGCTACTCACGAATGCCAGGGACAGCATTATTAATGTACCAGTGGACCTATGACATAAGGACATGCAAACACCACTTTTCTTGTTCTCCCAACCCCCAAACAATGCCAGTGACACAAAGCAGTCCTGCAACCAACCAACCAGCCAGCCCTTCAACAATCCCCCCATTGGTCCCCATCAATTTCTATCCTCACATGCATCATTAAACAAATTAGAAGGCCACTTACCACCTAACACCCAAGAATGGGCAAGATGGGAGAGCGATGAAAAATAATATTCATGTGAGGTAAAGGACATAAACTTTCCAAAACACCATTTTCTGACACCTCTGCACATACCTTTGTGCAACTAATAAGCCTAACTCTTCCTTTTTCTGCTATTCAACATATTGAAAACGATGTGGCTTCAACAGACATTACCATTCCCGGGTATGTCCTGTCCCACCAGCAGGACAGACCCAGCAGAGGTGGCAGCACAGTGGTGTACAGTCGGGAGGGCGTTGCCCTGGGAGTCCTCAAGAGATGAGATGAAAGTGACTGCCCTCGACATCAAGGCAGCATTTGACTGAGTATGGCATCAAGGAGCCCGAGCAAAACTGGAGTCAATCGGGGAAAATCCTGCTCTGGTTGGAGTCGTACCTCGTGCAAAAGATGGTTGTGGTTATTGGAGGTCAATTATCTCAGCTCCAGGACATCACTGAAGGAGTTCCTCAGGGTAGTGCCTTAGGCTCAACCATCTTCAGCTACTTCATCAATGACCTTCCTTCAATCATAAAGTCGGAAGTGGGGATGTTCGCTGATGACTGCACAATGTTCAGCACCATTTGCGACTCCTCAGATACAGAAACAGTGCATGTAGAAATGCAGCAAGGCCTGGAGAATATCCAAGCTCGGACTGATAAGTGGCCAGTAGCCTTCGCACCACAAGTGTTAGGCAATGACCATCTCCAACAAGAGAGAATCTAACCATCTCTCCTTGATGCTCAGTGGCATTATGATCACTGAAGCCCCCACTATCAACATCCTGGGGATTACCATTGACCAGAAACGGAACTGGAGTAGCCATGTAAATACTGAGGCTACAACAGCAGGTCAGAGGCTAGAAATCCTGCGGCAAGCAACTCACCTCCTGCCTCCCCAATGCCTGTCCATCATCTACAAGTCACAAGTCATGAGTGTGATGGAATACTCTCCACTTGCTTGGATGGGTGCAGCTCCAACACTCAAGAAGCTCGACACCATCCAGGACAAAGCAGCCCGCTTGATTGGCACCTCATCCACAAACATTCACTCCCTCCTCCACCAACGCACAGTGGCAGCAGTGTGTATCATCTACAAGGTGCACGGCAGCAACTCACCAAGGCTCCTTCAACAGCACCTTCCAAACCCGCGACCTCTACTACCTAGAAGGACAAGGGCAGCAGTTATATGAGAACACCACCACCTGCAAGTTCCCCTCCAAGCCGCACACCATCCTGACTTGGAACTATATCGCCACTCCTTCACTGTCGCTGGGTTGAAATCCTGGAACTCCCTTCCTAACAGCATTGTTGGTGTACCTACACCCAAGGACTGCAGCGATTCAAGGCGGCAGCTCACCACCACCTTCTCAAGGGTAATTAGGGATGGGCAATAAATGTTGGCCTGGTCAGCGATGCTGATATCCCATAAACTAATTAAAAAAAGAGGCAGCCTGCCAAAATCTCTGCCCTGACTGCTGAAATGCTCTTGGCTGACATCCACTGAGCTTTGGAGCCTGTGAGGGCCCCACGACTGTTCCACCTGCACCTGTGCAGGGGCATCAGGAGACGAGGCAGCACATGGGCTATGAACTGAGAGATGGACTGTGAGTGAGAACATAAGAAATAGGAGAAGTAGGCCATAAGACCCCTCGAGACTGCTCCGTTATTCAATAAGATCATGGCTGACCCACCCAATCCACACATCCCTTAATTCCCTTGGAATCTAAAAATCTATCAAGACTCAACAATTAAGCATCCACAGCCCTCTGGGGTCGAGAACTCTAAAAGATTCACAACTCTCTGAATGAAGAAATTTCTCATCTCAGTCCTAAATTGCTGACCCCTTATACTGAGACAATGGCTCCTAGTTCTACACCGTCTAGCCAGGGAAACAACCTCTCAGCATCTACCCTGTCAAGAGCTCTCATAATCTTATATATTTCAATGAGACTATCTCCCCTATGATTATTGCATTACCATCATTACAAGTTTGTTTATATCCTGGTCAATATTCTGTCAAACAGTAAAACTATCGTTAGGAGGACTACGAACTACTCCCACCAACTGATTTCCACTCCTTGCTATTTCTTATTTCTAACTATGCTGATTTTACTTCCTGATCTTCCGAGCCAAGATCATTTCTCGCTACTGTTCTTATGTCATCCATTATTGTCAGATCTACCCTCTAATCCCCTTTTCCATTGTGTCTGTCTTTTCAAAACATCAAGTACCTTGGAAAATTTAGTTCCCAACCTTAGTCAACACATCTCTGTAATGGTAATTAGATAAAATACACTTATCTCTATTTGTGCTATTAATTTGTCTATCTTATTATGAATGCTTTGTGCATTCAAATAAAGAGCCTTTAATTTTAATGTTTTACCACTTTTACCTGATTTGATACACTATTACCATTAAACTCTTTGTCCCTTCCAGTCGCTTTGCTTGTCTTTATCCAAATAGTTGCACTGCCCCATAGTCTTGACTTTTCTCGTTAGACTTATAAATTTCCCCTCAACAGAATGCTGACCCCCATCTTTATTTTTACTTTAAAGCCCCAACTACAGTCCTAATTATTTGATTCACCAAGACACTCGCCCCAGCCCGGTTGAAGAGGAACCTGTCCCAATGGAACAACTCCCTCTTTCCCCAGTACTGGTGCCTGTGCCCATAAATCAAAACCAGTCTCCCAAACCACCCTTTGAGTCACACATTCAACTCTCTGATCTGTTTGAGCCTACGCCAATTTGCATGTGGCTCAGGTAGTAAGCCAGAGATTACTATTTTGTCTATTAATTTGGACTTTGGCTCCTCAAACTACCTCAGCAGAACCTCATTCCTAGTTCTACCTATGTCATTGGTTCCTACGTGGACCATGACAACTGGATCCTCCTCCCACTTCAAGTCGTCCTCCAGCCAAGAGGAGATATCTTTAACCCTAGCATCTGGCAGGCAATACAACCCTCAGAACTCCCAGTCAGAGCGACACAGAACAGTATCCATTTTCTTGATTATATTGTTTCTTACCAATACCACAATCCTTTTCACTTCCCCCACTTGAATGGCCTCCTGCATCACAGGGCCATGGTCAGTTTGCTCCTCCACCCCGCAGACTTTGAGAAGTGGTAGTGCTCCGAGTGCAGTCCCCACTTCCATGACATCTTCCACCATCATTCCACCCACGGTCCAGCCACATTTCACTGCTACCATCATGCTGGTGCAGATCAGTGCAACCCTGTCAGGCCAAGGTTAAGTTATCAGTCAACCTATTTAAAGTGCCAGAAATGTTGACATCCAGAGTTTGCACGATAGTGTTGAAGACATGCATGGACCAATCTAATTGGAGCATATGACAGTCCATGGCGCTGCTCATCTATCCGTGGAAGAAGACATCATCTCAGTGGCCTGCGACATCCTACCCCCTCATCCCACACAAGCTTGAGTTGGACTCCTCCAATCTCTCTAATAAATAAAAACAAGAAATGCTGGAACCACTCAGCAGGTCTGGCAGCATCTGTGGAAAGAGAAGCAGAGTTAGGGTTTTGGGTCAGTGACCCTTCTTTGGTCACTGAACCGAAACATTAACTCTGCTTCTCTTTCCACAGATGCTGCCAGACCTGCTGAGTAGTTCCAGCATTTCTTGTTTTTATTTCAGATTTCCAGCATCCGCAGTATTTTGCTTTTATTTTAGTGTCCAATCTCTCTAATTGTGGTGAGTCCACTTTGAAGGTCTGTCAGTGCATTGCACATTGTCTGCTGCTGCTGTTCAATAATTCTCCAATTCATCCTTGGCCCCCTGAGGTACAGCATCTGTGTCAAGCTGAGCAGAGCTTGAAGAAGACACAGACTCTCCACTGCTGTCCCCATTCAACTACCTGACTTACTGGTCCCACGAAGTATGGATATCTAAGCTGGTACACAATCTGCATGAGTCCTGTGACTGTGTACCCTCAGAAGGACTCAGCTCGTCCACCAACTTCTACTGCACACATAAAGACCCTATGGGAGTTAAAAGGCATGAATTAGTTGTGGCAAAGTTAAGAATGTTGAAAGTTGTCATAATGAACAGGATCATATTTCACTCACTCTTGAATCCAAGTCAACATGACTGAGTATTGAATGATATGTGGGTAGCTTTTATTTAATTGTGTCACCAGGTAGCTGGAAGCTCCACAACTCCCCTTCTCAGACATCAAGGGACACCACACCATAACTCCTCTGATCTCCAGTGCCTCCTCCTCTGCAGGTGACATCTGCATGATCTGTGGAGGGCCCCCTCCAGTTCTCTCCTTTTCCCTGGTGTTCCATGCTCTCTTCTGCATGGAGGGAAAGCACAGACGTATGAGTGAGTGCAATGGAATGAGCTCATCTGATGAATGCAGTGCACTTGCTGTGGGCGATGATGAGAAAGGCATGACATTGCAGAAGGATGAGGGCGAGTGGGCTAGTGTCTGGATAGATGTGGATATGAGGAAGTGGATACAAAGAGAAGGATGGTTGCACCTGCATGCTAAGTGGGTGTGAAGAATGATGTTATGGAATAGGCTTGAGAAGGCAGAATGAGGGGGCAAATAATTCACACAGCAGTAGGTGAATGTGGCACTGAACTCACCTATCCTGCCCTGCTTAGGTCATTAAACCGCTTTCTGCATTAAATCCAAGAACATGGAACAACCCTCCTGCTGCCGACCTCTGCAACAACCTACTACCACATCTTCTTTGTCTCTGCAGCAGGTTTCTTCCTCCCATTGCTAAGGAACAGTATCTGCCTCCAGTTCCTTACAGTCTCCAACAGGATATCCAGGGTGGTGTCCATGAAGCGGGGCACAGTCTTTGCCAGTCTCGACTCCACTGCAACACTTGCAGTTCTCTGACAGCCAACTCCAACAACTTGCATGTTAAGATTATCCCTTTAAATACTCAAGTTGAGATTGTGCCATGTGGGTCAACATAACGTTCAATGCTGCTGACTGGACTGAAAATCCGGCAGGAAAATAATATTGAGGTGGTCGAGTTAAAAAAACCAGTAACAGACACACTTAACATATTTCTGAGTTTTCCACGCTCCATCGGATCCCCCGCTTCCACTGCGTCTGCATATTAAAATCCAGCCCTGCGTGTCTCAGTGATTATTCTCCAATCTGATTGGTGAAGAGCCGTGCTGTTGCTTGCCCTACTCACACACACTGCAGATGCTCTGTAGAGCGTGCCATGCTAGCAAGTTTCTCCAGGAACCATAAGTTGCTGCTCAAAAGCCCGCAAGAAATCTGTGGGCAGCTATAAGTGTGATGAATGATGACCGGCGTTCCTTTGCCACTAAGTGCAAAATCCAGGCCGTTGTCCTGGACAGAAAGAGTACAATTGAGCAGTTGTTTGTCCTCCATTCCTTATGTATTAATTACCAAATCAGACCATCTGGTTGATACAGACTGCTGATCTCCAGAATCATCCTGTAAAAAAATAGGGGGAATAATATTTCTCTTCACACAGCTCATCCACAATCATACATACTTTCTCAAAAGTATTAAAGATAATACAGAAGGAATCCAGACTTATATTATTTGAATAGTTATGATTTAACAATGATACACATTCACTACAATTATGATTGTATGTCACAACTTCCCTCATACAGAGAAACATAAACAACTTTACCAAAACGTGTCACAGAAAGCAATTTTGAAATTGTTACAAACTTGTCACAGAAGTCAACAACTCTCACTTGTCATCTTTCCTGTTTGAGTTTTGACACTGAAACCATAACTTTCCCCTGGAATTACACCAGCTTTGTGGCATAACCCTAGCCGATGGATTCAGGTAACAGCTACCCCACCAGCTCCCCTGTTATTTCCACCAAAAGGGACAGGGGATGGCTGCCCAAATATAAGCAGGCATATTCAAAGGGCATACAAATAATAGTAATATGTCATCTGCCAAATTTCCAGTTGTCTGCAATCTAGCAGCACTGAACAATAGGATAAAAGGGGTGGCAAGTTCAACTTTAAAGTCCTGCAACATTGACACAATTTGTTTTGAAAAATTTATAAGTCCTGGAGATAACCATCCCCAATATACTTCATCTCAAACCCATGGACTCCTGCAGCAACTTTCCTCTCTCTGGTCACAGCTTTGCATCATACAACAGATTTTACCAATTAAACCATCGGGAATATATACCATGAGCTTTGCTTTAAGTCAATCTAGTTGACGTTACTATTCGTAGCAGGATTGACTGTTCATTGGTCACTCTGCAAGTTTTCAATTCTTTGATCAACAATTTTAAATTCAGATATCTTGTTTAAGTTTAACAAGATACGCCAACTGCCAGAATTGTGTGTTGATCAGAAAAAGGGCCAATAGCTTCTGACACTTGAGTTGATCTTATTGATGAACGCTGCATTACTAAGTGAACAGATCTCATAATACAATGCATAAGTAAAAAAAACTGGCAGTAATCTTTTTAAGAAAAAGGAAAACCTCAAAATTAAAGGACACAATAATGTGCATGAGAAAATTAGCACTATCACCATGCTAAATGGGATAGATTTCGAACAGATCTAACAGCACAAAACTGGGCATCCATGAGGCACTGTGGGCCATCAGCAGCAGCAGAATTGTATTCAAACACAATCTTTAACATCACAGCCCAGCGTATCCCTCACTCTACCATCATCAACAAGCCACAGGATCAACCCTGGTTCAGTGAAGAGTCAGGAGAGCATGCCAGGACTAGGCAAAGCTACAAATTAGTTGCCAACCTGGTGAATCTACAACACAGGACTACTTGCATGCTAAACAGCATAAGCAGCATGTGGTAGACGGAGCTAAGCGATCCCACAGCCAACAGATCAGATCAAAGCTCCGCAGTCCTGCCACATCCAGTCATGGATGATGGTGAACAATTAAGTAACCAGAGAAGGAGGCTCAACAAATATCCCCATCTTGATTGATGGCGAAGCCCAGCACGCCAGTGCAAAAGACTCGGCTGAAGCATTTTCAATCAACTTCAGCCATAAGTGCTGAGTGGATGATCTATCTCAGCCATCTTGATTGATGGCGGAGTCCAGCATGCCAGTGCAAAAGACAAGGCTGAAGCATTTGCAATCATCTTCAGCCATAACTGCCAAGTGGATGATCTATCTCAGCCTCCTCCCGAGCATCTCAGATGCCATCTTCAACCACGTGATATCAACAAACAGCTGAAGGTGCTGGATACTGCAAAGGATATGGGCCCTGACAACATCCCAGCAGCAGTGCTGAAGACTTGCGCTCCAGAACTAGCCACGCCCCTAGCCACGACGTAACAGTACAACTACAACGCTGGCATCTACCCGACAATGTGGAAAATTACCCAGGTACGTCCGCTCCACAAAAAGCAGGACAAATCCAATCCTGCCAATTACCACCCCAACAGTCTAATCTCAATCATTAGCAAAGTGATGGAAGATGCTATCAATAGTGCTATCAAACAGCACTTACACAGCAATAATCTGCAGTTCCACCAAGGCCACTCGACTCCAGACCTCATTACAGCCTTAGTCCAAATATGAAAGCTGAATTCAAGAGGTGAGCCAAGAGTATCTGCCCTTGACATTAAGACAGCATTTGAATGAGTGTGGTGCCAAGGAGCCCTAACAAAACTGAAGTCAATGGGAATCAGGGGGTAAACTCTCCATTGGTTAGAGTCATACCTGGTACAAAGAAAGATGGTTGTGGTTGTTGGAAGCCAAACATCCAAGCCCCAGGACATTGCTGCAGGAAATCGACAGTTAGTGTCCCAGGCCCAAACCATCTTCAGCCGCTTCATCAATGACCTTCCCTCCATCATAAGGTCAGACATGGGTATGTTCGCTCATGATTGCAGTGTTCAGTACCATTCATGACCCCTCAGATAATAAAGCAGTCCGTGTCCACATGCAGTATGACCTGGACAACATGTAGGCTTGGGCTGCTAAGTGGCAAGTAACATTCGCGCCACACTAGTGCCAGGCAATGATCATCTCCACCAAGAGAGAATCTAATTCATTCTGTATTTCCTTTAGATATTATTGGAAACATGGACAAAGCAGGCATGTGTCATATACACCATGCCAAAGAATTGTTTGTGTCGTGGCTACACATTTAGCATTTATTCCAGTCAAACTAAGTTAATTGAAACACTGGTAACACAGTAACAACTGTAGGCCACTCAGCCTCTCAAGCCTGTCCCAACATTCAAAATGATCATGGCTGATCTGTGCTCAACTTCAATTGCCTGCCCTTGTTCTCGATGACTCAACAAAAAAAACTATAATTTCAACTGACTTGGCATCTACAGCCTTTAAAGAAAGCAGGTTCCAGGTTTCCACTATCCTTTGTGTGAAAAAGTGTTTCCGGATTTCACTCCTAAATGGCCTAGCTCTAATTTTAAGATTATGCTGTTGTGTTCTGGATTCCCCTACTAGACAAAATAGCTTGTCTGTTGCTACCCCATTGAAACCCTTTATTATTTTATTGACCTCAATTCGATCATCCCTCAACCTTCTAAACTCAAGGGAATACAAGCCAATTTTATGCAACCAACTCTCATGATTTAGCCCTTTAAGCCCTGGCCTTATTTTTGTGAATCTGCCTTGTACCCACTCCAAGCGCAATATTTTCTTCCTTGAGGTTTAGTGGCCAAAACAGAAAGCAGTACTCCAGATGGGGTCTAACGAAGGCTCTGTACAAGTGAAGCATCACTTTTTCACTTTTGAATTCCAACCCCCGGAGATAAACCTTCATGATTAAATAAAAACAGAAAGTGCTGGAAATACTCAGCAGGTCAGGCAGCATCTGTAAGAGAGAAACAGTTGACATTTCAGGTCAGCGACCTGGGTTCTGATGAAAGATCACAGACTTATTAACTCTACTTCTCTGCCCACAGATGTTGCCTGACCTGCTGAGTATTTCCAGCATTTTCTGTTTTTATTTCAGGTTTCTAATATCCGCAGCATTTTGTTTTTGCATTAGCCTTTTTGATTACTTTTCTTTTTACCTGTGCACTAGGTTTTGATGATTTGTGTACACGATTTGTGCACCTAAATCCTCTTGCTCCTGCACAGCACAAAGTCTCTCACCATTCCGAACATATTCTGATTTTCTCTCAGATTCCAAGTGGATGATATCGCACTACTCCACAGTGCCATACTTTCACCCAGTCAGTGCCACAGCATAGGACTGAACCCAGGACCTTCAGATTTTTAATCTAACGCACCCCTAACTAAGCTACCACAGTAGGAGATTGCACTGTTAAAGAACAGGTAGGATCAAAGCATCACAGGTGATTGACCTATGTCCTGACACTAATCTCCAGCCAACCAAGAGAGTGGAGTCTAACAATTAACTGTTCTGTTTCACTACTCAGTGAACTCAGCTGTTGAACAGTTGATGGTTTAAGTCTTGAAGTGGCAACGCAGGTGGATAAGGTAGTCAAGAAGGCATACGGCATGCTTGCCTTCATCGGTCGGGGCATGGAGTATAAAAATTGGCAAGTCGTGCTGCAGCTGTACAGAACTTTAGTTAGGCCACACTTAGAATATTGCGTGCAATTCTGGTCGCCACACTACCAGAAGGACGTCGAGGCTTTGGAGAGGGTACAGAAGAGGTTTACCAGGCTGTTGCCTGGTCTGGAGGGCATTAGCTATGAGGAGAGGCTGGATAAACTCGGATTGTTTTCACTGGAACTACGGAGGTGGAGGGGCGACATGATAGAGGTTTACAAAGTTATAAGCGGCATGGACAGAGTGGATAGTCAGAAGCTTTTTCCCAGGGTGGAACAGTCAGTTACTAGGGGACATAGGTTTAAGGTGAGAGGGGCAAAGTTTAGAGGGGATGAGCGAGGCAAGTTCTTTACACAGAGGGTGGTGAGTACCTGGAACTTGCTGCCGGGGAAGGTGGTGGAAGCAGGTACGATAGCGACGTTTAAGAGGCATCTTGACAAATACATGAATAGGATGGGAATAGAGGGATACAGTCCCCGGAAGTGCAGAAGGTTTTAGTTTAGGCAGGTATCAAGATCGGCGCTGGCTTGGAGGACCGAATGGCCTGTTCCTGTGCTGTACTGTTCTTTGTTCTGAACCAAGCAGATTGCTGTGAATACATAATTGTAGTAATGTAGCTGTTATGGTACTGGACTGGCGACCTGCAGGTCTTCAGTTCAAATTGCACCATTGCAAGTTGTGAAACTGAATTCAATTCACCTGAAAATCTATGAGCTAGCACAAGGGAAAATGATCAGCACAGAAACTGGATTGTCATAAAAACCTTAAGGGAAGGGAACCTGTCCCACACACCATCCTGACTTGGAACTACATCGCCATTCCTTCACAGTCTCTGGATCAAAATCCTGGAACTCCCTTCCAAATAGCACTGTGGGTGTACCAGCGACACCCACATTTCAAAAAAGAATTAAAAAAAGCAAACACTTAACTCTCAACGCCTTCTGAAGTGGTCTAGAAAAACAATCACTACAGAAAACGATCAAAAATATCAGATGGACCTGTCGCAAGAACTGGACATTAGTTCATTGCAATTTAGGATATGTGGTAGGGCCTTATTTGGCCTGAAGTCATGAGACTCCATGGGGGCCAGAATCAATGTTAGGGACCAGACTGTTTATCACCATGGCTTTAACTCTGGGATAAGACATATCCAAAGATAGTGATGGAGTTGCATGGAGTCTAAAGCACAGAAACAGGTCACTTGGCCCAACCAATCTGTGCCAGCATTTATGCTCCACATAAGCCTCCTTCCATTCAACCCAATCAGCACAACCTTCTATTCTTTTATCCCCTCATGTGCTTATCTAGCTTCCCCTTAAATGCAGTTCTGCTATTTGGCTCAACTTTCCTTGTGGTAGCACCTTTCACATTCTTCCCAGTTTTTCTTGCGCTCCCGATGAGATTTATTAGTAACTATGTTACATTTATAATCCCAAGTTTTTGAATCTCTTACAAGTGGAAACATCTTCTCTGCATCTACTCAATCAAACCCTATCATTTTAAACACCTCTATCAGCCTTCTCTTTTCTCGAGAAAATCATACCAACCTTAGTTTAGTTTAGTTTAGTTTAGAGATACAGCACTGAAACAGGCCCTTCGGCCCACCGAGTCTGTGCCGACCATCAACCACCCATTTATACTAATCCTACACTAATCCCATATTCCTACCACATCCCCACCTGTCCCTATATTTCCCTACCACCTACCTATACTAGGGGCAATTTATAATGGCCAATTTACCTACCAACCTGCAAGTCTTTTGGCTTGTGGGAGGAAACCTGAGCACCCAGAGAAAACCCACGCAGACACAGGGAGAACTTGCAAACTCCACACAGGCAGTACCCAGAATTGAACCCGGGTCGCAGGAGCTGTGAGGCTGCGGTGCTAACCACTGCGCCACTGTGCCGCCCTGTTCAGTACCTGTTCAGTACTTCCTGATGGTTATAAGCTCTCAGTTCCGGTATCACCCTTTTTTTTTTGCACCTTCACCAGTTGTTGCATATCCTTTTTAACGTGGAGTCTAGAACTGTGCACAGTACTCTAATTGTGGTCTAAGCAAGGTTCTAAACAAGTTTAACATGACTTTCCTGTTTTCAATTCTATTCCTTTAGAAATATACCCTGGTGCTTGATTTGCTCTTTTCAACGGCCTTATTAACCTGCAACCCTACTTTTTGTGATTTGCGTACCTGTAGCCCTAGATCACTTTGCTCTTCTACCCCATTTAGACTCTTAGTATCCAAGCAGGGTATGGCCTACTTATTCTTCCAACCAAATTGCACCACCTCACAAGGCTGTACAAAGAACAAAGAACAGCACAGGAACAGGCCATTCGGCCCTCCAAGCCTGCGCCGATCTTGATGCCTGCCTAAACTAAAACTTTCTGCACTTCCAGGGTCCGTATCCCTCTATTCCCATCCTATTCATGTATTTGTCATGTAATTAGGTCCAGAGCCAAGTGGTCCTGTTGAAACCCAAATGCAGCATCAGCAAGCAGATTATTGGTGAATAAGTGCTACTTGATAGCACTGTAGATGACATATTCCATCACTTGGATAATGATTGTGAAAATGCTGATGGGGCTCTTATTGGCCAGAATGGATTTGTCCTGCTTTTTGTAGACTGGGCATACCTGGGCAATTTTCGACTTTGTCAGGTAGATGCCTGTGCTGTAGCTGTACTGGAACAGCTTGGCTAGTGGCACAGCTAGTTCTGGAGCACAGGCCTTCAGCATTACAGCTTTGCCTTTTGCACTCCAATACTGGGCTTCAGCATTGTGAGGTTGGAGTTGGTCATGGAGCCTCCTCCTCCCGTTAACTGTTTAATTGGGCCCACCACCTTTGATGACTGGATGTGGCAGGACTGCAGGGCATTGTTCTGACCAATCAAGTTGTGTATCTCTTGACTGTGTTTCCATCATTCAGCATGCGTGTAGTCCTGTGTTGTACCTTCACCAGGTTGGCACCTCATTTTCAGTATGCTTGTTACCGCACTTGGCATGATCTTCTGCACTCCTCATTGAACTAGGGTTGGTCGCCTGGCTTGCTGGTAATGATAGTGAGGGACATGCTGGGCCATGAGGTTACACATGACTCATGAATGCCCAGTTTTCAGCTTCTAGATCTATTCTGAATCTATCTCATTCAGCACAGTGGTAGTGCCACACAACACAATGAAGAGTACTCTTAGACTGAAGATGAGACTTTGTCTCCACAAGGACTAACAGGAGGAGGAGATACCACAAACATCTCCATCATCAACAATAGCGGAGCCCAGCACGTGTGTATGGTGGTCACTCCTACCAGTACTGTAATGGACAGATTAATCTCCAACAGGTCGTTTGGTGAGGGCAAGGTCAAGTAAGTTTTTCCCTCCTGTTGGTTCTCTCCCCACCTGATGCAGGCCCAGTCTGGCAGATATGCCTTTTAGGACTCAGCAAACTTAGTCAGTATTGGTGCTACCAAAGCCACCCTTGGTGACAGACACTGAAATTCCCCAGCCCCTGTACATACTGTGCCCTTTCTACCGTCAGTGCTTCTTCTAAGTGGTGTTCAACATGGGGGAGTAATGATTCATCACCTGAGGGAGGGTGGTAGGTGGTCATCAGCAGGAGGGTTCCTTCCCCATGTTTTGACTTGATGCCATGAGACTTCATGGGACTCGGAGTCAATATGGACGACCAGTCTGTCCCAACTGTATAACGCTGTGCTGCCACTCCAGTGTGTCTGTCCTGCCAGTGGGACAGGGATGGTGATGGGAGGAGTCTGGGATGTTGGGTGATAGGTATGATTCTGTGACGATAAATGTGTCAGGCTGATGCTTAACTAATCTCCCAATTTTGCCACAGTCATCAGATGTTCGTGAGGAAGACTGTGCAGGGTCATAGAGTTATACAACACAGAAACAGGGCCTTCGGCCCATCGTGTCTGTGCCAGCCATCCAGCACCCAACTATTCTAATACCACATTCCTGCACGTGGCCCATAGCCTCGTATGCTACAGTGTTTCAAGTGCTCATCTAAATACTTCTTGAATGTTGTGAGGGCTCCTGCCTCCTCCACCTCTTCAGGCAGTGCGTTCCAGATTCCAACCACCTGCTGGGTGAAAAAGTTTTTCCTCACATCCTCCCTAAACCTCCTGCCCCTTACCCTAAATCTATGCCCCCTGGTTCTTGACCTCTCCGCTAAGGGAAAAAGTTTCTTTCTATCAATGCCCCTCATAATCTTGTACACCTCAATCATGTCCCCCTCAGCCTTCTCTGCTCTAAGGACAACAACCCCAGCCGTTTCAGTCTCTCTTCATAGCTGAAATGCCCAGATGACATCTTGGTGAATCACCTCTGCACTCTCTCCAGTGCAATCACATCCTTCCTATAGTGTGGTGACCAGAACTGTACACAGTACTCCAGCTGTGGCCTAACTAGCGTTTTAAACAGCTCCATCATAGCCTCCCTGCTCTTATATTCTATGCCTCGGCTAATAAAGGCAAGTATCCCATTTGCCTTCCTACCCACCTATCTACTTGTGCTGCTGCCTTCAGTGATCTATGTACAAGTGCACCAAGGTCTCTCTGACTTTTTGTCCTTCCTAGGGTCCTACCATTCATTGTATATTCCATTGCCTTGTTAGTCCTCCCATAATGCATTACCTCACACTTTTCAGGATTAAATTCCATTTGCCACTGCTCCGTCCATCTTACCAGCCCATCTATATCTCCCTGTAATCTAAGGATTTCCTCCTCACTATTTACAACACCACCAATTTTCGTGTCATCTGCAAACCTCCTATATTCACGTCTAAATCATTAATGTACACTGCAAACAGCAAGGGTCCCAGCACCGATCCCTGCGGTACACCACTGGTCACACAGGCTTCCAATCTCAAAAACAGCCCACGACCATTACCTTCTGCCTCCTGCCACTAAGCCAATTTTGGATCCACTTTGCCAAATTGCCCTGGATCCCATGGGCTCTTACCTTCTTAACCAATCTCCCATGTGGGACCTTATCAAAAGCCTTACTGAAATCCACGTATACTACATCCACTGCTTTACCCTCATCGGCACATCTAGTCACCTCTTCTAAAAATTCAATCGTTAGTTAGACATAATCTCCCCTTGACAAAGCCATGCTGACTATCCCTGCCTCTCCAAGTGGAGATTAATCCTGTCCCTCAGAATTTTTTCCAATATTTTCCCAACCACTGATGTTAGACTCACCGGTCTAATTACCTGGTTTATCCCTGCTACCCTTCTTGAATAAGGGTACCACATTCTCTATCCTCCAATCCTCTAGTACCTCTCCAGTGGCCAGAGAGGATTTGAAAATTTGTGTCAGAACCCCTGTGATCTCCTCCCTTGCCTCATATAACAGCCGGGGATACATCTCATCAGGGCCTGAGGATTTATCCACTTTTAAGCCCACTAAAACAGCTAATACTTCCTCCCTTTCAGTGCTAATATGTTCAAGTATATCACAAACCCCCTCCCGGATCTCTACACCTACATCGTCCTTCTCCATCGTGAACACCGATGAAAAGTAATCATTTAAAACCTCACCTATGCCCTCTGGCTCCACATAAAGATTTCCACGTTGGTCCCTACTCTTTCTTTGGTTATCCTCTTACCCTTAATATACTTACTAAATGCCTCAGGATTTTCGTTTATCTTGCCCGGCAGTGCTTTTTCATGTCCCCTCTTCGCTCTCCTAATTACTTTTTTTAAGTGCCTCCCTACACTTTCTATGCTCCTCTAGTGCCTCCGCGGTTTTCAGCGCTTGGGATCTGCCAGAAGCCTCCTTTTTTTTCCTTATTCAATCCTCTATATCCCTTGACATCCAGGGTTCCCTGGGCCTGTTAGTCCTACCCTTCACCTTTACGGGTACATGTTGGCACTGAACTCTCACAATTTCCTCTTTGAACGACTCCCGCTGATGTGCTGTAGACTTCCCTACAAGTAGCTGCTCCCAGTCCACTTTGGCCATATTCTCTTTGATCATATTGAAATCGGCCTTCCCCCAATTCAGTACCTTTATTGCTGGTCCATCTTTGTCCTTTTCCATAACTACCTTAAATCTTACAGAGTTATGGTCACTATCCCCGAAATGCTCCCCCACTGACACTTCTACCACTTGTCCGGCTTCATTCCCTAGAATTAGGTCCAGTACTGCCCCTTCTCTTGTCGGACTTTCTAAATACTGGGTCAAAAAGCTCTCCGGTATGCATTTTAAGAATTCCACCCCCTTTAAGCCTTTTGCACTAAGACTATCCCAGTTGATATTGGAGAAGTTGAAATCCCGTACTATTATTACCCTATTTTTACACCTCTCTGAGATTTGCCTACATATCTGCTCCTCTATCTCTCCCTGACTGTTTGGAGGCCTGTAGTGCACACCCAGCCAAGTGATTGCCCCTTACTGATTTTAAGTTCTACCCAAATGGCTTCATTTGAGGAACCTTCTAAGATATCATCCCTCCTTACTGCAGTAATTAACTCCTTGATCAACAGTGCAATGCCACCTCCTCTTTTACACCCTCCCCCGTCACGCCTGAAGATTCTATACCCTGGAATATTGAGCTGCCAATCCTGTCCCTCCCTCAACCATGTCTCTGTGATAGCAATAATATCATAATCCCATGTGCTAATCAACACCCTCAATTCATCTGCCTTACTAGTAAGACTCCTTGCATTGAAATAGATGCAATCCAACCTTGCATTTTTCCCTTGTGCCTTACCAGGTCTATATTTGCTCTGCCTTCCAGGCAGACTCACTTTCTGTTCTATATTACCCCTTACTGTATCTCCACTTTGTATCCCATCCCCACCCCCCCCCCCCCCCCCCGCCCCACCACCACCAACAGCATTAGCAAACCTCCCAGCAAGGATGCTTGTCCCATTCCAGTTCAGGTGCAAACCGTCCAACTTGCACAGGTCCCACCTTTGCTAGAAACAGACCCAGTGATCCAGGAAACTAAAGCCCTCCCTCCTGCACCATCGCCTCAGCCACGCATTCATCTGCTCTATCCTCCTATTTCTAAACTCACTAGCACATGGCACTGGGATAGTCCAGAGATTACAACCTTAGAGGTCCTGCTTTTTAATCTGCTACATAGCTCCCTAATTCTTGTTGCAGGACCTCATCCCTTTTTCTACCTATGTCGTTGGTACCAATGTGTACCACGACCTCTGGCTGCTCACCCTCCCCCTTCAGAATGTCCTGCAGCCGCTCCGTGACATCCTTGACCCTAGCACTAGGGAGGCAACATACCATCCTGGAGTCACGTTTGCGGCCACAGAAACGCCTATCTGTACCCCTTACGATAGAATCCCCTATCACTATGGCTCTTACACTCCTTTTTCGCCCGTGTTGTACAGCAGAGCCATTCTTGGTGCCACAGACCTGGCTGTTGCTGCTTTCCCCTGGGAGGCCATCCCCCCCCAACAATATCCAAAGCAGTATATCTGTTTGAGAGGGGAATGGCCACAGAGGACTCCTGTACTCTTTGCCTGCGCCTACTACCCTGCCTAGTGGTCACCCATCCCTTTTCTGCCTGTGCTGCCATTACCTGCGGTGTGACCACCTCTCTAAACGTGCTATCCACGACATCCTCAACATCGCGGATGCTCCACAGTGAATCCACCCGCAGCTCCAGCTCCGTAATGCGGCTAGTCAGTCGCTGCAGATGAATACACTTCCTGCACACACGGTTATCAGGGACACTGGAAGCATCCCTGATTTCCCACATAGTGCAGGAGGAGCATACCACGGGTGCGAGCTCTCCTGCCATGACTTACCTTTAAATTAGTTACTCCCTTTAAAAAACACTAATTCCACTCGGGGCCTTGCTCTACTCCAAACACTACCCACTACAATCTAAAGTCCTTAATAAATTACAATAATTTAAAAAAATAAATAACACCCTTTAGTACTACTCACCTTATCACTTGAGGTTTTTTTTTTAAAAACTTTCCCCTTTTCTAAGCAATTTAAATGCACTAACAGCTGTTACTTACCCAATCACCTTGCAGAATTCCCATGATGTCACTAAATTTTTTTTCCTCTTTTCGAGTCTCAGCACACGCCGAGACACAGAGAGGGAGAGAGAGCCTACCTCTGCTTCGGATCAACTGGGCTGGATGTCCTTCAGTTGTTTTCAAATACAATGCCTAGGTCAATGCTGAGTGATCCATCCAGTTTTATTTACACTATAATCTTTTGTAGTGGTTTGCTAGAAATGAGGCTTACGAGGCCTTTTCAGAGGACAGTTAAAAGTCAATTATATTGCTGTGGGTGTGAAGTCACATACAGACAGCCGGTTTATTTCCCTAAAAGATATCAGTGAACCAGTTGGGTTTTCATGATAATCGATAGCTTCATGGTCACCATTACTTTTTGTTCCAGATTTTTGTTTAACTAACTGAATGCAATTTCACAAATGAGGCAACCCAAACTTACCGACTCCTGGCTCCATGTCCTCGGCTGAGCTGCAGTCTCAGCAGTGGCCACTGCTCCCAGTGATGCTGCTGGGACTAAGAGCTGCCGGCCCGCTGATTGGCCAGCAGCTCAATGAGGCGGGACTTCCTCCCTCAAGCAGGTGGAAGTCCCATCTCGGAACAATTAAAGCCTGGGGACCCATAAAATGCAGGTCGGATCCCCAAGCTAGGCAGAAGCGGGTTTGCCACCGACTGATATCTATATGTTATTTGTAGCTGTGGTTGCCTTGTGTTGCCAAGGAGGCACTTTGGGTTCCTTGGTATCCTGGAATTTCATTACAGCAAATTAATTTCGATAACACTGCAACAGGAGTGGAGAGCCATCTCCAAGTACATCTCTGGTATGTCACTAACTAAGATTTAAAGATAAAATTAGGAACTTATCTTGTCCAACTGGCAGCTTGTATTCTACCATCAGATTTACAGCTTTACAGAAAATGAAAAATCCAGAACCAGAAGAGAACTCAATCAAATTATTTGTATGTATTTAACTTGGAGGACGACCTTATCAGTTAAATCTCTTCTATATTTTTCTTCCCATGTAGGCTTCTGCCCTGGCAGACAGAATCTTTAAATCAGAGCTTCACAGATAACATTTTTTCCTCTTCTCAGCTACTTTTTCTTTATTTCTCCCTTTTTCTTCCACTCATAAACCATTTGTCAGCTGAGAGAAAATAAGAGTCTTGAGAAATTGTAATCATTGCTGAATACATTGTGTGTTTGCAGAAGTGGCAAATTACAAATGCTATGGAGCAATCGTCAGTTCAAGGTATAAATAACGTTCGAGGAGGTACAATGCAAATAGAGTGGGAAAGGGTCAAAAAAACACATTACTTCCTCCAAATATGGACAGTTGGCAACTATGCAAAACTCAAAATTCTGTTGCTCAAGAATAATATTAGCTCATTCATTGAAAATAAACTGTATCTATCTGCTCTTCATCACGTATATAATTAGGAGCAAGTTAAAATAAATGTATGGGGTGCACTCTTCCTTTTAATAGAAATGTCTCATGTCAGATATGATTGTAGACAACATGTTTCTTTAAATTTTCAGCAAGAGTTTCAAATCAAGTAATCATAGATTCAGGTACTAGAAGGTGGCCTGCAAAATAATTCATACTATGTGCAAACAGAAGAATATGCAATTGAAAATGCTGTGGCAGTTTCTCTTTTGTGCCATTGGCCTGTTTGTACTATCTCCGTTTTCGAAATCACATCAGTTTCAAACAAATGATCAGAACAGCAGGTGACCTCAAAGTTTATAATTACAGCTACAGAAATTATGTTTCCAACACCAATTGATACTAGCTTACTAATACAACACATATGGGTTATCAGAAAAAAGGACAAAAAATTCACATGAGGCCTGAATCACATATTCAACGTTATATAGAGACTCTTGCATGTATGGGAAAAAAACCCACATTACACATACTTGTGAAGGCAATTAATAACTATCAGGACTTCACTCCTACGCAACATTCAGCTGCTTCAAAACAACAATTGACTTTTTTGTTGCATACACATTGCCTGCAACACATTTTTCTGAATATCTGTTTCCATAACATGCAGCTTACCTGCGAACTTTGTTCCATGTCTGTGTTGCACCCAGAGGAGATCCTGCCACCATGGGGACCTGGATAGGACTATTTTGTTTATTAAGAGCCAAGTCTATTTTTTCTTCAATAGCTTTACAAGTTGCTTCCACAGCCTGGATTTTAGCTTCAATACTATCAAGGCGCAAACAAATGGCTTGATTAATGTCGAACAGAATGGACTGTAAAAAGAGAAAAGAAAAGAAAACATTAACTGCTTTTGTGAAAAGATTGTAATTCCTGACTTTCACTTTAGCTTATGAATATACACTTCAAAAATGATTCATTATTGAAGATATAATTAAATATTCATGAAACTTTGTAGACTTGTTGAATCTTCAAATCGTTAAATGAGTTTATATTTTATATGTTCACTTTCAATGAATACAGTGAATCAGCTTATTTTGTTTACATGGACAAATCTCTACTAAACGTTTACTTTGCCATTTTAAACTTTGACTATAGTCTTCACTTGAACACTCAGCACTAGAAGTGAGTAATACTGTTTCAGAAAAGAATATTTGAAAAGTTGGAAGTCACTCACAAACCAGATCAAAAGTAATGGCAAGAATTGAAAATGTGAGAATGTCATTGCAAATAGAAAATATGTATAAATTATAAACATTTGATGAAAGAATCTCAAAATTTTCAACAATGTGAAAAGATTACAATCCGTCCACACAACAATTAAGCTTGTTGAAAACCTTAAGTACACACAAATGGAGTTAAAGGACTAATAAAAACTGTCCAAACATTTCATTAACTTAAAGGAGAATTATATGCTGCTCAAATACCCCACAATCCTAAATATTGCAAACAGGGATATCTATACATTGGAGACTTTTTGCAACATGGAATGCACAACTGTCAGGTTGAAAATTCTCTTTTAAAAAATACGCTGCATCAGATGTTAGCACTTTAATCATGGAAATTTGCATTAGCTCCCCAAAAATATTTTGGAAGATGATATACTTAGGAAGCAAAACAAACACATCCTTTTTATATAAAATTTGCAATTTTCTCCCTTCACTGAATATGCAGCAAAGTCACCATCTAGTGGCTTAATTTAAGTATGACGCTGGTTATTCAACCAATGCTACCATTACCATGATATTGGCGCAGAATTTTCTAGGAAAGCAATGAAGTATTTCTGACCCTTGCCATTATTAGTGCATAAAACAACCAGCAATTGCAGCAAGGAAGAGATACGATATGAGTTGCAAATCACCACAAACTCCTTGACACCAATCTGTCGTTATCCTCTCAGACACGGCAGCTCGCTGTCAACCTTTCCGAGTTGCAAAAACTGCTGGGTTTGCGCGGCAAATAATTAAACTAGCCGCAGAAAATGATTGGTATTCAATGACGTAAGAACCCTTTCAATTATGAGATTTATGTTCCTGCAAAGCCACTCAACCTCAGAGGCCCAGAAAGGGAATGACTGAAATTGTGAAATCTCACTCCTATATGTAGCAAATTGTTCCTCAACAACTTTTTTTTAAAACTTTTCTTGTATGTCTCTTTTTCTCTCTGGCTTAATCTGCCCTTCCCCCCCCCCCCCCCCAACCACCACCCCCCCCCCCCCCCCCCCCCTCCTACCCACCCCCCTTCATTTTCTCTTTCTGTATCTAATTTTGCTCCATTTCGCCTAATTTCCTTTACCATTGTTCCTCTGCTCCTTTCTCTAACCATAATTTTAAGGAAATGGATTGTTGGTCCCATCATTCACCAAGGTCCCAGATGCCCCATTATCAATTCTCACTTCCAGCAAACTGTGGCACAAAATGTTTTTGAGCTGAAGAGTAAGGAGATAAATCCAATTCAAGTGACACGAGATGCCATTGAAACATTACGAAAACAGAATACAACAAAAAAAATGGCATTTTGGTGTTTGCCATGGCTCAGTGGTAGTAGTCTTGCTGGAGTCAAAATGTTCTGGGGGTCAGCCCGCACTCCAGAGACTTGCGCACATAACCTAGGGAGTTGCACTGTTGAAAGTAGCTGAAGGTACTGTCTTCTGAGTTGCTAATTTTAGCTATTCTGCAATGGGTAAAATCCAAATATCCTCCCTTGGGGTGAAGGAATCATTCGAACAACTGCCCAAAATGGCATTGACAATAGTTTGGAAACAGCATTAACCCCACCTCTTCTATGTGATAGAGGTCACAGTCACAGAAATTAAACATGATTAGAATTAATTAAAGCTACACTGTTCCTTTTTAAAAGAACTTCTGAACATTTTCACACAGAATTGGCAGAATGCAGACTTATGTCTGTGATTCCCAAAGCACAGATCTACATTTCATCTAGACCCTCATTGTGTTCAGGAGTGTCGGATGAGTGTTTCCCTGCGAGGAGGAAAGGAAAATAGCAAGGTACCACCAGAGACCACTCTGTAGCTCAAAATCAACATTGCAGAGCCATTCTCTCATTCAGATAATGAAGTGTAAGCCAAATAAGGAGGTGAATAACACAATTTTTTATAAATTCCAAATTAGGTGCCAACATTTTGCTGATACCCGAGCATAGAGATGAGTTGAGGTTAAGAGAGTTTCAGGTATGAAACTGGCAAAATACAATATTGCACCAACTTCAAACTTCAGAAAATGCTGCTAACGTCTAGAAGGCATTTTCCCCCACAGATTCATGCATTTGAAATGTAATTAAGCAATAACTTTAACAGTAATCTTGTAAAGTCTTAATCTGACAAAAACATACTCTCTTCCAATCTTACTTTTATTGTAGCATCTTGGATCGGCTGCCCATTTGAAATTTCTATTCGTTGACGTTTAACAACCGGTTGTACAATCCCATCCTCAGACTGGTGATTCTCCAAAACTTCTGAAACAGATGAAAACAGTTATAAAAGTTCAGCCGCTTATGTGTTACAAAAGGGTGCCCAAATTTCTTTGTCTCGTGTACCACAGAGGTACATACTGTGTAGGCTTGTGAGCTGCATATAAAATTTGATGCTCCCATTAATTGCACAAATACTGGCAGCAGAATTAGTGCAGGAATAGTCCTCCAGGCCCCACAAGAAAAGCTTAGGTCTACCCTTTCCACGGACTCGCCCCCTCTTCCCCGATCATGAGACTCAAGCGGGGTGCTCCTGGCAGGCAACAGTCATTTACATGGTCTTAACAGGCAGCCTCTGGACCGTGCGATTTTCCATCACTTTCTGCTGACCTCCCACCATGGAGCAGATGGGAAGTCAACCAGATAATTTAAATGCAGCCCGAGAGTTAAAGCTCCCTGGGTATTATTTCTGGAGCAGCATGTGAGTTTCTAACTGATACCGCTACTTATCCACTTACAACTGGCCCATAATTAAATTCATGACCACTAATACATTGTCATGTAAAAGTATGACTGCAAATTTGATCCCAAATGACTAGATTTTTCAGAACATAATTTTAGTCATTACCGTTAAGGACTTCAATCTTAGCAGTGTACAAATGAACTGGTTTATATAGAGATTTTAATAATTATGGAAATAGATTTTTGACTTAGCAGTCAGGTTATTTTTTAGCACATGTAGGACTTTGTGTTTTATTACTAAAATTGAGTTATATTTTCCTCTGGGTATATAGTTAAGGAAAAGATATTTTACTTGACTATTGTAAATCAATAGCGGTTTGGTAATTTTTTTATATTTAAAGTCAAATGATAATATGTTGGTCAACCAATTACACATTGCTAGGCAGCTTTCAGAACGACAGAGAAAAAAATAGCTGTGTGTGCAATCAAACAAGGCTACTCTTCTGCAGCTTCTTAAAGCTGGATTACAGAATTGCATTGCTTGTTGGATCTAACCTTAATGGAGCAAGGTTAAGCTGATAACTGTTAAGACAGAATTTGTAGCCTGGAAGCTGCAACAAGTGGAATTCCTCTCTGCGACCCCAGTTTCCAACACAAGTGCTTCATGATTTGTCGTCGAAATAAAATTCCTACCAAACGGGTATTGGTAACATTTTGGTAGATCAAATATGATCGATATTCCTTTCTTTTTAATCTACAAATAGATTTATCTGCAGATGACACGACCAAGAAGCATTTGCGATTGGTCTTTCTTCGATCCTTTTGAAACTATGCAAAATAACTGCTATCAATCCATAATATGTAACATATACTAACAGTGATCCACTTTGGCAGAATCAGTGTAATAAAACATCAAACTGATGTCAAAATGTATCTTCACTGTCTTACAGTCACTGGTCCAATCCTATGATATATATTTTACAAACAAACTGTTTATAAGTACTGCCTGTGGTTGACAAATTCAGAATAAACATTCCACAGAAATTCACTAGTTCAAAGAAAGACTGTAGTGCAGTCATATTTGCAGATGGATATACTTCCAAAATATCTTCAATCTTCCTCTACTAATACTTGCTGGCAAGCCTGGAAAAGGTCCATCCTTAAAAATGTGTGTCCGCCATTTAGTTCATGAAAAATTCACAGGCTTATGTAATTGTTACGTCCCAGTCCAGGGTAATTATATAATCATTACAAACACTAATATTCCGGTTCAA
This sequence comes from Heterodontus francisci, assembly GCF_036365525.1. Lineage (NCBI taxonomy): Eukaryota > Metazoa > Chordata > Chondrichthyes > Heterodontiformes > Heterodontidae > Heterodontus > Heterodontus francisci. The sequence continues at coordinate 38,329,482 of NC_090387.1, forward strand.
TTTTAGCACTGAAACAGAGGGTACACCCCACTTAGTATACTCTATTTTTATGATTGCCCCATATTCTCTAGTATTGGTAGTTCAGCAGGATTGTTTTTAATTACAAATCCATATTGAGCAGATTTTGCTTTCAAGAATTTTTGCGCAGAATCTGTTTCTTACTTTTAATTTAGCCTCTACGGCATAAACAGCTCTTAAGGGTTCAAACACTATGTATTTATTCCCACAAACCAATGTCTTTTTTCAAACCTTAATTTTCCAACAGTTTAACTGTATAGAAAATAGTAAGCTAACGCCTTTGCTTCAACAAAATATCTGAACTTCATAGGTCACAAATGCATCAATTTTAGGAGGCACCAGTTCTCCAGTACAGGATGTCAAAGTAACACCTGTATCCTGGAATTTTTCACAATTTTGTAGATAATGTTTCTCTGGTAAAAGCACTGATGTAGATATTCGCACCGATATCCCCTGTGAGAAAGAAAGTGGGGTTGAGGTGCGGGTTGGTGGTGGTGGAGAAATTAATGTGGTGAATTACTGTATCAGGGGAAGAGTTTCTCTGAAGTGTGTTCAGAAGAGTTTTCTAGATCCGTAGGTTTCTGGCTCCATGAGGAAGGAGGCATTGCTGCATCTGGTTCTAAGGAATAAGGTGGCCAAGTGGTCAGTAGGGGAACATTTCGGAGACAATGATCATAGTACCATAAGGTTTAAGTTCGATATGGGAAAAAAAAAGGAGCAATCCAGAGTAAAAATAATTAATTGGGCAAGAGCCAATTTCAATGGGGTGAGAATGGAACTGGCCCAGGTAAATTGGAATCAAGAATCAAAAACAGCAACAGAACAATGGGCTACCTTTAAAGAAGAGATGGTTCGTGTACCGTCGAGGGACATTCCCACAGGGAGGAAAAATAGGACAAACAAAGCTAGAGCTCCCAGGATGATGAACGAAATACAGAGTTAGATGAAGCAGAAAAAGGGCGTGTATGGCAAATGCCAGGCTGATAATATAAGAACCAGGCTGAATATAGAAAGTTCAGAGGCCAAGTGAATAAAGAAATGAGAGAGAAGCAAGGAGAGTATGAGAAGAGACTGGCAGCTAACATAAAGGGGAATCCAAGTCTTCTATAGGCATATAAATAGTTTAAAGGTGGCAAAAGGAGGAGTGGGGCCAATTAGGGACCAAAAAGGAGATTTATGCATGGAGGCAGAGGGTATGGCTGAGGTCCAAAATGAGTACATTGCATCAGTCTTTACCAAGGAAGAAGATGCTGCTAAAGTCATAGTGAAAGAGGAGGTAGTTCAGACACTGGATGGGCTAAACATTGATCGAGAGTAGGTATTAGAAAGGCTGGCTGAACTTAAAGCTCATAAGTCACCAGGAACAGATCAGATACATCCGAGGATACTGAAGGAAGTAAAAGTGGAAACTGCAGAGGCACTGGCCAAAATCTTCCAATCCTCCTTAGATACAGGACTGCTGCCAGAGGACTGGAGAATGTCAAACGTTGTATCCTTGTTCAAAAAAGGGTGTAAGGATAAGCCCAGCAACTACAGGCCAGAGTCAGTTTAACATCGGTGTTGGGAAAGATTTTAGAAACGATAATTAAGGACAAAATTAACAGTCCCTTGGATAAATATGGTTAAATTAAGGAAGGCCAACATGGATTTGTTGCGGGCAAATCATGTTTTGTGGAAGGGTCGAGAACCGAAGAACACTGATTTAAGATGAATGGCAAAAGAACCAAAGGCAGCATGATGAAAAATGTTATTACTCAGCGAGTGGTTAGGATCTGGAATGCATTGCCTGAGAGTGTGGTGGAAGAAAATTCAATCATGGTTTTCAAAAGTGCATTGGATAATTATCTGAAGAGAATCAATTTGCGGGGCTATGGGGACTATTTTACTGCTCTTGCAGAGAGCAGGCATGGACACGAATGGCCGAATCACTATTTTCTGCTGTAACCATTCCATGATTTTAAACAGTGATAGGAAATGGAATTATCAACCATAGTTAAAATGAGACAAACAAGAGAGATAAAACTATGCTGACATCTGCATACCATGACATTGTACCATTCATCAGGAAATTGGATCAAGAGAAAACCACTCAATGTTTGAAATCACAGCGTGAAAATATACAGCTGCCAAATTGTAGTTAACTCAGAATACGATACGGTTCAAACAAGAACAACAATTTGAACCATAGGTTGCTTGGGAATCTTTGATTTGCACATTTGTGGTCAGCTATCTTAGTAATAGCATATTGGGACAGCATGTGGATCTATGTTAATAACATTGTTTTAAGAATCACAGCTTCAAGAAACACAACTAACCTCAAAGTTTGGTAACATATCCCAGCTTTCATCAATTCCTTGACTACTATGATAACTGATTTTTTTCAATAAAGTTTATATTTTTCAGCATATTCATAGAATATTAACATTTTTGGTTGTATTGTTCGTTCCTGTAGTATTTAACACTCAGAGATCACAGGAGGTGATGAAAAACACTTTCTATGAAAAGAAAAGGTGATTTAGTGCTTATTTAAACACTAGTCAAATATTATTTTTTGCTTGGTTAACACTGACATTACCCTATGGCTCACCTGCTTGATCTTGTGTCAGGTCATCAACTGCAATCTGAACCACATCTGTCAAATCGTGTTCTGACATCATCTAGTTACTAACCAGCAACAACATCCACTTCAAAGCCCCACTGCAGTCTGAAATGTATAGCACATAAAAACAAAAATAGTTGTCAAATTAATATCAACATTGGTCTTCTAGAAATAATGGTTAGACAATCATTGCATTTCAGTTAAAAAGCTTTGAACACATGATTTTCTCCATTAGCAATGCACTGCATTATCTCCTGGTCAGTTTGGCTGACTGACCAGCTCCAGCAGCGATGCCCAAGGTCAGCATCAAAACACCTTATAAGGATCGCCTCTGGCCTGTGCCCATGAATAACACAAAAAATACTTAATCCGAAACACCATGAATTCATAAATCCAATTTGTTGCACACCACATTTAAGTATGGGATTGAGAAGGAGAGTGCATTACAGGTTTGCGCGAGCCTCATTTTAATGTAATTCGACCAATTAAGTTAAAATTTTGAAGTTCAAGATTCCACATGCAGCTATACCAACAGCATTTATCCCACCCATATAAATTAAGCGCAAGACTATTGAGCAGGCATGGCCTTCTTTTGACTTTTTTTAAAAAGTAGTTGCTGCTTGTTTTTGAAGAGCACTTTTTTTGGTTGGAAGCATTTTTAACTTCTACACTGCACATTTAGAAAATATTATTCCCCTTTCTAGTTCTGTCTTTTTACAGAAATCTTCATTTTGCAAAGCTACATGTTACAGAACAAGTGCACCTAACAAGGATATTATGATGGAATGAACTGTGCAAGTTCCATTAATGTTGTGTGACTTGGATGACAAATGGATCCTGTGTGCCATATGCTTATGGGCAAAAAGCAACTGCTCAAAGGAGGGGGCACTTGTACTTCTCCTGAAACCTGTATTGACATGTTCTACCAGCTGACTTAGCTCTTCATTGTTGAGAGGTGGTCTTTGGACCCAAAACAGGATGCAATCCTTTCCTGTTGTAAGAACTCAAGGTGTTTTTGTTGATTGTGGCAGCTTTGTTCAAATTGCTCCTTGCAATCATAAAGTCATGATGGAAATCAATGTTTTGCTCAGCTGTGTCTGACCAGATCTGTAAATGGCAGCTAATCGCACCCCTGACTTGACTCCCTTTTCAAATGAAGAGGGAACTGATACACAAAATTCAGCTATGTGAGCTCTTCCCCTACTATTGCCTTACCACAAGCAAGTACAGCCCCGATGTCGCTGACCTTGCAAAATTCGAGCTAGCCTATAGCCTCTAATACAGTGTACAATGATTTAGTTTTTCATGTTGTATTGGCATAAGTTACATTAAATCTAAAAGGGTTACAATGGGTAAATAACATTTAAAATCTAACTGCCAAGTTTAAAGATAACAATATAACGCTGCTACATTTAAAAAGCTCAATTTACCTCCATGATGAAACATAGGTATAATAGGCTTAATTAAGCAGAATTTACAGATAGTTAATATATTATACCTTTTAGAATTAAAGACTGAATAAATGGTCAGTTTTCACAACTCACTGAAATTCCCCTTTAAAAAGGTAGAGTTAGGAATTTCAAGGTCTTACAAGGTCCCTGTTACAATAGAATGTGAACCAGAAACACCTTTTAAATTGGAAAATCCATTTCAACATTTCTGTTGCCAGGGACTTGGAGGATAAACGCACATTGAAACATGCTGTGTGACATCAGCAAGAGGTAGCAATAAAGTTAATTGATAGTGTTGGTAAAATGTAGACAGATCAATTCAAAAGGTTGCTTCAAGGTACAATTAAAAAAACACAATTATAGAGAATAAACTAGTAAATGGAATAATACTTACAGGAACAGATGTCAAGTAAGCACAATTATAAACATTTTGACCAGATAAATGCTCACAACTTCAAGAGCGGGGGGGGGGGGGGGGGGGGTTTCCAGCAAAACATTAAGTGGGGAGGCTAGTTAATGATACCACCAAATATGGATCTCAAAAGCAGGAAAAACACACACAGAAAGGTAACACCGATATGCTAAAAGGTCAGATGATACCTTAGAAACGGTATAAACATGAAGGTTTCTGAAGTAAAAATTAAAAGTGTTGAATTCCTCATCAATACTTCTCACCCTATGGCTTACTCAGGGAATTTAAGGTAAAAGTTTTCTTTAAATTTTGATGGATATTCTACAATATGTTGCTGTAACATTAGCAGGGTTAAACTTTTGGATTGTATTTTAGAAATATTATGTGTTACATCCTAGTAATATTTGATATTGTGATATACTTATCCACTTAAGTGTATCGCATGTTTAACTTTTCTATATTTGTTAAAGAATTTATGAATCGTCTCATGTAGCATTCTGTATACAACTACAAGAACCCCCTCTCTGTGTCTCATTAAGTGGAGAGGTACATATTGAAGAGAGTTTCCCAGACCCTTAAAATATCTGGGAAATTTATGACTTAGCCATAATTATTATTTTTTTTAAATAGGCTTTCTGAAAGATGGTAATATTCTCTGTTAGTTTTCTTTCTTTGAGGGAAAACTAGTTCAATTCTTTGGACCCAAATAAGTGTCTATAAGAATTTGTCTGGTTTGAACTTAATTAAGGGAGATTCATAGGGATGTACACCTGATTTGGTTTAGACTCTATAAGGGGTTAAAGTCATAAATCACTTCACCTCCAGCAATGGTTTCTCTTCCCAACCCATTACCTCCAGAGAGCCCCAGTGATCTATCTTTGGTTCCCTTCTCTCCATCATCCGAAGATAGAGGATCAAGCTTCATACGTATGCAAAAAACACTCAGCTCTACTGCAATATCATCTCTCTCAACCCTTCCAGTGCCTGGAGAAATTTTCCACCACACAAGATCAGATGGCAGGTTGTTCAATCTTGCCCATCTTAAGGCGAAGACCAAAGTACCGAAAGTCCTCATCAGGGAATTCCTCTTTGCTGACGATGCTGCATTAACATCCCACACAGAAGAGTGTCGGCAGAGACTCATCGACAGGATTGCGGCTGCCTGCAACGAATTTGGCCTAACCATCAGCCTCAAGAAAACAAACATCATGGGACAGGACGTCAGAAATGCCCCATCCATCAATATCGGCGACCACGCTCTGGAAGTGGTTCAAGAGTTCACCTACTTAGGCTCAACTATCACCAGTAACCTGTCTCTCGATGCAGAAATCAACAAGCGCATGGGAAAGGCGTCCGCTGCTATGTCCAGACTGGCCAAGAGGGTGTGGGAAAATGGCGCACTGACACGGAACACAAATGTCCGAGTGTTTCAAGTCTGTGTCCTCGGTACCTTGCTCTATGGCAGTGAGGCCTGGACAACGTATGTCAGCCAAGAGCGGCGTCTCAACTCATTCCATCTTCGCTGCCTCCGGAGAATCCTTGGCATCTGATGGCAGAACTGTATCTCCAACACAGAAGTACTCGAGGCGGCCAACATCCCCAGCATATACACCCTACTGAGCCAGCGGCGCTTGAGATGGCTTGGCCACGTGAGCCGCATGGAAGATGGCAGGATCCCCAAGGATGCATTGTACAGCGAGCTCGTCACTGGCATCAGACCCACCGGCCGTCCATGTCTCCGCTTTAAAGACGTCTGCAAACGTGACATGAAGTCCTGTGACATTGGCCACAAGTCGTGGGAGTCAGTTGCCAGTGATTGCCAGAGCTGGCGGACAGCCATAAAGGCGGGGCTAAAGAGTGGCGAGTTGAAGAGACTTAGCTGTTGGCAGGAAAAAAGACAGAAGTGCAAGGAGAGAGCCAACTGTATAACAGCCCCGACAACCAATTTTATCTGCAGCGTCCGTGGAAGAGTCCGTCACTCTAGAATTGGCCTTTATAGCCACTCCAGGTGCTGCTCCACAAACCACTGACCACCTCTCGGCGCTTACCCAATGTCTCTCGAGACAAGGAGGCCAAAGAAGAAGAACCCTTCCATTTCCTCTGTTATCAGGCTGTTTGGCCAACATACAGTCTTGGATGAGTCATAATTCTCTCCTGCTGAACAATGGGACTACCACCGTGATTCTTTTTGGCCCCCGCCACAAACCCCATTACCGTGCTACCAATTTCATTCCCCTCCAACGTCAATACTTCAGACTAAATCAGACAGTTCACAAAATCAGAATCCTATTCAACTCTAAGCTTAGCTTGCGACCCTATATCCTCTCCATCACAAAGGCTGCCTATTTTCATCTGCATAATATTGAATACACTCCTACCTGCATCCATCTGCTGAACCATTCAGCCATTACTTTGTCCCCTCCTGATTCAACTATTCCAAAGCTCCACTTACCAGCCTCCCACCTTCCCCTCTCCATAAACGTCAGATCATTCAAAACTCTGCTGCATGCATCATATCCTGCACAAAGTTCCATTCACCCAGAACCTGCCCTCACTGACCTACATTGGCAACTGGATCCCAACATCCCAAATTTTAAATTCTCATGCTTATGTTTAAATTCTTTCATGGTCTCATCCTTCCCTATCTCTAACCTCCTCGAGGCCTAGAAATGCCACAACCTTACTCTGCATCAGACCTCTTCTGCATCCTTCCTCCCCTCACACCACTATCGGCAGTCATGTCTTCAACCACCTAGGTCACACAATCTGGAACTGTCTCCCTAAACTCTCCTGACTCACCAACTTCCTCTCTTTCATGAAGATCTTCCTTATAAACCACCCATAGATCACACCTTACATTTCCTTCTTTGACGCTGTCCATTTTTAAATGCCTGGGAAGAATCTTGGTATGTTTTTGCGTGTTAAAAGACACTACACCAATGTAAGTTGCTGTTCACTTAGTTAAGTGAGAGTTCGATTCAGATGACTAAAATATTTAACAATTGGAAGTTTTTTTTTTAAAAAGGACCTTCAGCAAAATTAAGCCTCATACACACTTTGAAAAAGAAAATATATAATCAGAAAAGGCAATAGTTAAATTTGAACTATTCCCATATCCCTTGATGTCATTAGTATCCAGAAATTTCTGTCTTGAACATGTCAAATGATTGAGCTTCCATAGCCCTCTGGGGTAGAGAATGCCAAAGATTCACCACCCTCTGAGTGAAGAAATTCCTCCCCATCTGAGTCTTAAATGGCCTACCCTTTATTCTGAGACTGTGTCCCCTGGTTCTAGGCTCACCAGCCAGAGTAAACATCATTTCCACATCCACTCTGTCACGCCCTGTTAAGAATTTTGTAAGTTTCAATAAGATCACCTCTCATTCTTTGAAACTCTAGACAATGTAGGCCCAGTTTCCTTAATCTCTCTTAAAGGCAGGTAGTGCAGGAGTCCCCAGAGAGCATCCCACTTACCAACCAGTATTCAGTTGTGAGTACCAATGGGAGAGAGGGTTCCTCTGGAGAGTGCAGCGAGAGTCATGACCAGAGCACCATGGGTGACTCAGTTGTGCAGGGAGGCAGCAGAAAGGACAAGAGAGCAATAGTGATAGGGGATTCCATAGTTAGGGGAACAGATAGGCATTTCTGTGGTCAAAGACCTGATTCCAGGATGGTATGTTGCCTCCCTGGTGCAAGCATCATGGATATCACTGAGTGACTACAGGGCATTCTGGAGGGGGAGAGTGCACAGCCAGAGGTCATGGTCCACATTGATACCAAAATATGGGAAAGAAGAGGGATGAGGTCCTGCAGGCTGAGTTTCGGGAGTTAGATACGAGATTAGCAAGTGGGACCTCAAAGAACAAAGAACAGTACAGCACAGGAACAGGCCATTCGCCCCTGCAAGCCTGCGCCAATCTTGATGCCTGTCTAAACTAAAACCTTCTGCACTTCCGGGGACCGGATCCCTCTATTCCCATCCTATTCATATATTTGTCAAGATGCCTCTTAAACGTCACTATCGTACCTGCTTCCACCACCTCCCCCGGCAGCAAATTCCAGGCACTCACCACCCTCTCTGTAAAGAAATTGCCTCGCACATCCCCTCTAAACTTTGCCCCTCGCACCTTAAACTTATGTCCCCTAGTAACTGACTCTTCCACCCTGGGAAAAAGCTTCTGACTATCCACTCTGTCCATGCCACTCATAACTTTGCAAACCTCTATCATGTCGCCCCTCCACCTCCAATCTCTGGATTACTCCCAAGGCCACGTGCCAGTGAGCACAGGAATAGGAAAACACACCAGATGGATGCATGAGATGGAGAGATGGTGCAGGAGGGAAGGTTTCAGATTTCTGGGGCATTAGGACCAGTTCTAGGGAAGGTAGGACATGTACAAGCCAGACGGTCTGCACCTGAACAGGACTGGGACAAATATCCTTGCAGGAAGGTTTGCTAGTGCTGTTGGGGATGGTTTAAACTAGCTTGACAGGGGGATGGGAACCTGAGCACAGTCTTAGATAGGACAATTTCAGGACAGGGAACAGGAAGCAGAAACTTCCAGACTGATTCTGGAAGACAGAAGAAGCAAAGGATAAAAAGTGTGCAGCACAGGAATTTGGCCGTGTTAAAAGGTATTTATTTAAATGCAAGGAGTATAGTAAATAAAACCGATGAGCTGAGGGCACAGATAGACACATGGTATCATGATATCATTGCTAGAATGGAAACTTGGCTCAGAGAGGGGCGAGAATGGCAGCTCAACATCCCTGGATATAGAGTTTTCAGGTGGGATAGAGAGGGAGATAAAAAAGGAGGGGGTGTTTCATTATTAGTTAAGGAATCAATAACAGCCTTGATGAGGAATGATCGGCTAAATGAATCATCAAATGAGGCCATATGGATGGAGTTCAGAAATAAAAAGGGGCAGCCACATAACGAGGCGTGTACTATAGACCCCCAAATAGTGAGAGGGAGGTAGAAGAACAAATATGTAGGCAAATGTTTGAGTGCAAAAACTATAGGGCAGTAATAGTTGGGGATTTCAACTACCCCAATAGCAACTGGGATGCAAACAGTGTGAAGGACACAGAGGGGGCAAAATTCTTGAACTGCATTCAAGAGAGCTTTTTTAGCCAGCACATAACAAGCCCAACAAGAGGGGGCGCAATTCTAGATTAAGTCTTTGGGTAAAGAAACTGGGCAAGTGGAGGAAGTAATAGTGGGTGACCATTTTGGAGATAGTGACCATAATTCAGTAAGTTTTAGCATAATCATAGAAAAGGATAAAGAAAGAACAGGAGTAAAAGTTCTAAATTGGGGGAAGGCGAATTTTAAGAAACTGAGTGGTGACCTGGCGAAAGTGGACTGGATACAGCTACTTGAGGGAAAATCAGTGGCAAACCAGTAGGAGGCATTCAAAAGCGAGGTACTACAGGCACAGTGTAGGCATGTCCCCAGTAAGATAAAGGGTAGTATGGCCAAATCTAGAGCCTCCTGGTTTTCTGGAAGCTTACAGGGTAAGTTAAAGCAGAAAAAGAAAGCTTATAATGATCAGAAAAATCTTAATACTTTCGAAAGCTTAGAGGAGTATAGAAAGTGGAGGGCAGAAGCAAAATAGTAAATTAGGAAAGCAAAGAGAGGATGTAAAAAATTATTGGCAAGTAAAATCAAGGAAAACCTGAAGATGTTTTATCAGTACATTAAGAGCAAGAGGATAACTAAGGAAAGGGTACGGCCAATCAGGGATGTACAAGGGAACTTATGGGTCGATGCAGAAGATGTGGGCAGGGTTCTTAATGAGTTTTTTGTCTCTGTCTTCACAAAGGAGAGGGTCGATGCAGATATTGTAGTAAAAGAGGAGGAGTATGAAATATTAGATAGGATAAGCATAATGAGGGAGGAAGTACTCGAGGGTCTGACATCTTTGAAAATGGATAAATTGCAAGGGCTGAATGGATTGCATCCCAGATTGTTAAAGGAAGCCAGGGAGAAAATAGAGGATGCAAAGAGTATCATCTTCAAATCCTCACTAGATACAGGAAAGGTACCAGACGATTGGAGGTCTGCAAATGTTGTACCATTGTTTAAAAAGGATACGAGGGATAGGTCAAACAATTATAGGCCGGTCAGTCTGACCTTGGTGGTGGGTAAATTGTTAGAATCTATTCTGAGGGACAAGATAAACTGCCACTTAGAAAGGCACAGATTAATCAGGGATAGTTAGCATGGATTTGTTAAGGGAAGGTCATGTCTTACTATGCTAATTGAACGTCTTGAGGAAGTAACAAGAAGGATTGATGAGGCTAGTGCAGTGGATGTAGTCTACATGGACTTTAGTAAGGCATTTTACAAGGTCCCACATGGCAGACTGGGCAGTAAATGAAAGCCCATGGGATAGAGGGCAAGGTGGCAGGTTGGATCCAGAATCGGCTCAGGGACAGGAAACAAAGGGCAGTAGTCAACGGATGTTTTTGTGAATGGAAAGCTGTTTCCAGTGGCGTTGCACAGGGTTCAGTGTTGGGTCGCTTGCTGTTTGTGGTATATATTAATGATTTGGACTTTGGAAGGTCATGTCTTACTAACTTAATTGAACTTTTAGAGGAAGTAACAAGAAGGATTGATGACGGTAGTGCAGTGGATGTGGTCTACATGGACTTTAGTAAGGCAATTTGACAAGGTCCCACATGGCAGACTGGTCAGTAAAATGAAAGCTTATGGGATACAAGGCAATGTGGCAGGTTGGATCCAGAATTGGCTCAGGGACAGGAAACAAAGGGTAGTAGTTGACGGATGTTTTTGTGAATGTAAAGCCATTTCCACTGGCCTTCCACAGGGCTCAGTATTGGGTCCCTTGCTGTTTGAGGGAGACACGATTGGGAGATTTGCTGATGACACAAAAATTGGTCGTGTGGTTGATAGTGAAGAGGATAGTTGTAGACTCCAGAATGATATCAATGGTTTGGTTGAGTGGGCGGAAAAGTGGCAAATGGAATTCAATCCAGATAAGTGTGAGGTAATGCATTTGGGGAGGGCAAATAAAGCAAGGGAATACACAATAAATGGGAGGACATTGAGAGGGGTAGAAGAAGTGAGAGACCTTGGAGTGTATGTCCACAGGTCCCTGTAGGTGGCAGGACAGGTAGATAGAGTGGTGAAGGAGGCATATGGAATGCTTTCCTTTATTGGCCGAGGTAGAGAATTCAAAAGCAGGGATGTAATGCTGGAACTGTGTAAAATGCTGGTTAGGCCACAGTTGGAGTATTGCCTGCAGTTCTGGTCACCACATTACAGAAAGGACATAATTGCTCTGGAGAGAGTACAGAGGAGATTTACAAGAATGTTGCCAGGGCTTGAAAGTTGCAGATTGGATCGGATAGGGTTGTTTTCCCTCGACCAGAGGAGGCTGATGGGTGACTTAATTGAGGTGTACAGAATTATGAGGGGCCTAGATAGAGTAGACAGGAAGGGCCTGTTTCCCCTGGCGGACAGGTCAATTACCAGGGGCACAGATTTAAGGTGACTGGTAGAAGGATTAGAGGGGACATGAGGAAAACCTTTTTTACCCAGAGAGTGGTGGGTGTCTGGAATTCACTGCCAGCAATGATGCTGGAGGCAGAAACCCTCAATTCTTTTAAAAGGTACCTGGACATGCACCTGAAGTGCTGCAAGCTGCAAGGCTATGGACCAGGTGCTGGAAGGTGGGATTAGATTGGGCGGCTAATTTCTATTTTGTTTCTTCTCAGCCAGCACGGACACGACAGGCTGAATGGCCCCCTTCTGTGTCGTAATTTTACTATGGTTCTATGGAAACCTGCATCTTTTGAAAATAAACCTTGTGTTTGAAAAGTGACAGATTCCTATTACCTCCTGTCTCTGAAGAATTCCTGCATCCAGTGTGGTTCCTGTTGCATCCTGTGTTTTGGGAAATCCTGGAACCTGAAGAAAGCTTCTACTGCTGTATTGCTGCTGTGAGTCCTAACCAGACCTGTTGCTACACCCCTGCTGTAGTCAAATTGCCTTGAATGCCTACCCATCACTGACTGTTCATCAACCTCACCTGGAGAGATTTCAAGTGGCATCCGACTCTGGGACATTGAAGAATTTCTTACCAGAGCGCGACAAACTGAATTATTTTATTATTCCTTTTATTCCTATGAAACAGCTGTAAACCAAAATGCTTTTTTTGAATGTATGTATGAGGGCTATTGAAATTAGGAGCTTTTCATATATATTGATTTATGTTATTACTGATTGAGATTTTTTTTCTAATAAATAGTTAATGTTGTTGTTTAAAGAAACCTGGTTGGTGTGCTTTATTCTGGGGGACAAATTGGCTATTCTTCAGTAGGTGGAAAGATTTATTGATATGCTGTGACCCATGGAGAGGTGGCACTGAATTAACAGTGCATTCCTCCCAACTTGGTCATAACAGGGGATATGACCCAAATATCTAGGATTATTATTAAGGCATGGACATCATGCAAGTAAATAGTGTGTGTGATAAAATTGTGTTTATAGAAGCAGCTGCCACTCATTTAACATGAGAAAGCATATGAAAGATTGGAAGTTCAGATGTTTTCAATTTTCCCAGCAAGTGACTGGTCTGTTGAATAGACCAGAGGAAGGACTGAAGGAAGTCTTTTATCGTCCTTCAAAAGGACATAAGTTGGAATGCTGGAAAATTAATCAAACATATCAAGGCAAGAATAAATTATTTCTGGATAGTAATAAGATGTTTTGGGGCTTCCCTGCTCAGTTATGAGGGGACAGAAGAATCGTGAATTGGATCAAGGATGGTTTGTCTTTCCCGGTAGAAGGCAGGGAGGGGATAGGAGGTGCATGGTGCAGCATAAAAATAAAGACTATAGAGGAAAGTTACAAAAAGAAAATCAGAAATATTAAGGGGAATAACCTTCAAATAACAAAAACTAAAGGGAAATTAAAAGGCTTTCTAAAGTCACATTAATGGTCGGAGGGTAGTCAAGATAGGGGTAGAGCCACTGAGAAAACTTGCAGTAGACAGCGAGAAAGTGGTAGACACTAAATAAACACTTTGCCTAAATTTTCACAAAGCACGTCTTATTTTATTTATTTAGAGATACAGCACTGAAACAGGCCCTTCGGTCCACCGAGACTGTGCCGACCAACAACCACCCATTTATACTAATCCTACACTAATCCCATATTCCCTACCACATCCCCACCTTCCCTCAATTCTCCTACCACCTACCTACACTAGGGGCAATTTACAATGGCCAATTTACCCATCAACATGCAAATCTTTGGCTGTGGGAGGAAACCAGAGCACCCGGCAGAAACCTATGCGGTCACAGGGAGAACTTACAAACTCCACACAGGCAGTACCCAGAACTGAAAACTGGTCGCTGGAGCTGTAAGGCTGCGGTGCTAACCACTGCGCCATTGTGCCGCCCGTCTAAATCATGGAACTGTTCAAATACCAGAGGTGGATTTGTAACAGATAGTGATTATTATTGAAAGAAAAATGATAATTGCATTATTCAAACTCAAGAGCAAGTCACAGGATTTGATGGTTTTTAGATCCAAGATTCTAAAGGAAGCTACAGAAGACGATATGGAGGCTTATACTATCATATTCCAAAGTTCTGTAGAAAAACAAATTGTGCCAAAGAACTAGGGTATGGCAAATGTGAGAATTTTCTTCAAAAAGGGAAACAGGAATAAAGCAAGAAATAATAATCCAAGTAGCCTACATATTTCTAAAAGTCAAGTAATGGCTGACCAATCTTAAAGAATTCTTTTTAAAAATATCATGATTAAATAAAGAAAATGCAGCCAAGGTGCATTACATGGATTTAAAAACATTTGTCGTTAAAATACTACACTGAATTAAGGCAAACATGGCCATATGAATATAGAGATGGTTGGAGCATGAAAACTGAACAGTAGTGATAAAAGGAAATTTCTTAAGATTGGCAAAATCTCATGAGAGGTGTTCTATGGGAATCTCAGTTAAGGCTGCTCTTATTTACTACATATGCATAGTAATGAGTTTGGGGATTGAGCAGATCAAAATCTTACGATGACAGTGAATTGCACGCATATGGAGATTAACGTTCAAGTGAACGCTCCTTAGAGGCTACAAGGTGTAATTGCTCTGCATTCTTGAAATGAATGCTGGATCATTACAGATCAAGCTGGGATTTCTTCTTTGAGTTTAAAATAGGTCCAATTGTTATTCAAGCACTATATGAAGAGGAGCAGGGGAGTTCCCCAAGTGTTCTAGCCAATAGTTATCCCCCAACCAACAGACCAAAAACAGATTAACTGTTCACTCACTATTGTTTGTCAAATCTTTGCTATGCACAAAGTAGTTGCTGCATTTGTCTGCAAAACAGTGCCAGTGACTTCAAAAGTAATCAAAGGCTATAAGGCAGTTTTGCAACATCTTTCTTTGGTAAACACAAGCTCTAAAAGGTCATTCACAAGAACTGTAAACACTGGAATGTATTATCAGTTTCAGGCTGTAAATGAGTAACATGCCTGTTTCAGTGCTGTATCTCTAAATATAAATATTAAGGATCTGGATGTCCTCGTGCATGAATCGCAAAATGTTAGTATGCAGGTAAAGCAGATATCAGGAAAGTTAATGGAATCTTATTGCGAGGGGAATTGAATACAAAAGTAAGGAGGTTATGTTTCAGTTATACAGAGCAATGGTAAGACCACATCTGGAGTACTGTGTACAGTATTGGTCTCCTTATTTAAAGGAAGGATGTAAATGCGTTGGAAGCAGTTCAGAGAAGGTTGACTAGACTAAGCTGGAATGGATAGGTTGTCTTATGAGGAAAGGATGGACAGGCTAAGCTTGTATCCGCTTGAGTTTGGAAGAGTAAGAGGCGACTTGATTGAAACAGATAAGATCCTGAGAGGTCTTGACAAGGTGGATGTGGAAAGGATGTTTCCCTTTGTGGGAGTATCTAGAACTAGTGGTCACTCTTTAAAAATAAGGGGTAGCCCATTTAAGACAGAGATTAGGAGAAATAAGTAAGAGGGTGAAAAGTTATCGGGGGTAGGTGGGAATGTGGAGCTGAGGTTACAATCAGATCAGCCATGATCTGTTGAAGGGTGGAGCAGGCTCGAGGGGCCTACTCCTGCTCCTAATTCGTATGTTTGTATGAGCACTTTACCCCGTAACATACAATGCTCTGTTGCTCAAGTGTCCTGGCTATACCTTGATAGTGATATAACTTAAAACTATGCATTCTTGAGATAAATGCTCAAGTCAATTACAAATCAAGCTAGATATTAGAACCCTAATCCTGTTTGTGGAAAAATCAGTTAAGAAGCTGCAGATGTTCTACTGAGTACAATGTGTGATAAAGAGATGTCCATTAGACAGATTGTAACAGCTGTTGGGGGGGGGGGGGGGGGGGAAGGGTGAGGGTGGTTGACCTACCAATAAAATGTGATTAATAGATAGGTAATTAAATATCAGTCCAGAGGCAAAACATCCAAATCTGCTGTGCCTGGGACTGAAAGGATGCCTGCAATTCTTTATAATGATTTCATCCCCTCAGTTAGTCCATCAGGAAGTCACAGAGTCATACAGTACAGAAACAGGCCCTTCGGCCCATCATGTCTGTGCCGGCCATCAAGCACCTATCTATTCTAATCCCATTTTCCAGCATTGGCCCGTAGTCTTGTCTGCTATGGCGTTTCAAGTGCTCATCTAAATACTTCATAAATGTTGTGAGAGGTCCTGCCTCTACCACCCCTTCAGGCAGTGTGTTCCAGATTCCAACCACCCGCTGGGTGAAAACATTTTCCTCAAATCCCCTCCAAATCTATGTCCCCTGGTTATTGATCCCTCAGCTAGGGGAAAAAGTTTCTTCCTATCTATTCTACCAATGCCCCTCATAATTTTGTATACCTCAATGAGGTTCCCCCCCTCAGCCTTCTCTGCTCTAAGGAAAACAACCCCAGCCTATCCAGTCTCTCTTCATAGCTGAAATGCTCCAGCCCAGGCAACATCCTGGTGAATCCCCTCTGCACCCTCTCCAGTGCAATCACATCCTTCCTATACTGCGGTGACCAGAACACAGTACTCCAGCTGTAGCCGAACTAGCATTTGAAACAGCTCCATCATAACCTCCCTGCTCTTATATTCTATGCCTCGGCTAATAAAGGCAAGTATCCCATATGCTTTCCTAACCACCTTATCTACCTGTGCTGCTGCCTTCAGTGATCTATGGACAAGTGCACCAAGGTCCCTCTGACCCTCTGTACTTCCTAGGGTCCTACCATCCATTGTATATTCCATTGCCTTGTTAGTCCTCCCAAAATGCATCACCTCACACTTCTCAGGATTAAATTCCATTTGCCACTGCTCCGCCCATCTTTATCGTCCTGTAATCTAAGGCTTTCCTCCTCACTATTTACAACACCACCAATTTTTGTATATCTGCAAACTTACTGATCATACCTCCTATATTCACGTCTAAATCATTAATGTACGCTACAAACAGCAAGGATCCCAGCACCGATCCCTGCGGTACACCACTGGTCACAGGCTTCCACTCGCAAAAACAACCTTCAACCATCAACCTCTGCCTCCTGCCACTAAGCCAATTTTGGATCCAATTTGCCAAATTGCCCTGGATCCCCTGGGCTCTTACCTTCTTAACCAATCTCCCATGCGGGACCTTATCAAAAGCCTTACTGAAGTCCATTTGGACTACATCAACCGCCTTACCCTCATCTACACATCTAGTCACCTCCTCAAAAAATTCAATCAAGTTTGTTAGACACAATCTCCCCCTGACAAAGCCATGCTGACTATCCCTGATTAATCCCTGCCTCTCCAAGTGGAGATTAATCCTGTCCCTCAGAATTGTTCCAATAGTTTCCCGACCACTAATGTTAGACTCACTGGACTGTAATTACCTGGTTTATCCCTGCTACCCTTCTTGAATAATGGTACCACATTCGCTGTCCTCCAATCCTCTGGTACCTCTCCTGTGGCCAGAGAGGATTTGAAAATTTGTGTCAGAACCCCTGCTATCTCCTCCTTGCCTCACATAGCAGCCTGGGATACATCTCATCTGGGCCTGGGAATTTATCCACTTTTAAGTCTGCTAAAACATCTAATACTTCCTCCCATTCAATGTTAATATGTTCAAGTATATCACAATCCCCCTCCCTGATCTCTACACCCACATCGTCCTTCTCCATAGCAAACACCGATGAAAAGTAATCATTTAAAACCTCACATATGTCCTCTGGCTCCACACACAGATTGCCACGTTGGTCCCTAATGGGCCATACTTTTTCCTTGGTTATCCTCTTGCCTTTGATATACTTATTAAACGCCTTGGGATTTTCCTTTATCTTGCCCGCCAGTGCTTTTTCATTCACTCTCCTAATTACTTTCCTAAGTACACCCCCTACACTTTCGATACTCCTCTCGGGCCTCTGCTGTTTTCAGCGCTTTGAATCTGCCATAAGCCTCCTTTTTTTTTTCCTTATCCAATCCTCTATATCCCTCGACATCTAGGGTTCCCTGGACTTGTTGGCCCTACCCTTCACCTTTACGGGAACATGTTGGCCCTGAACTCTATTTCCTTTTTAAATGAGTTCCACTGGTCTGATGCCAACTTTCCTACAAGTAGCTGCTCCCAGTCCACGTTGGCCAGATCCTGTTTTATCATACTGAAATCGGTA
This sequence comes from Heterodontus francisci, assembly GCF_036365525.1. Taxonomy (NCBI): domain Eukaryota; kingdom Metazoa; phylum Chordata; class Chondrichthyes; order Heterodontiformes; family Heterodontidae; genus Heterodontus; species Heterodontus francisci. Next base: position 38,347,667 of record NC_090387.1, read on the forward strand.
TTCCCGCAATTCAGTACTTTTATTTCCGTTCCTTCTTTATCCTTTTCCATAACTACCTTAAATCTTAGAGTTATGGTTACTATCCCCGAAATGCTCCCCCACTGACACTTCTACCACTTGTCCGGTTTCATTCCCTAGGATTGGGTCCAGTATCGCCCTTTCCCTTGTAGGACTTTCTAAGTGCTGGCTCAAAAAGCTCTCCTGTATGCATTTTAAGAATTCTGCCCCCTTTAAGCCTTTTTAGATTTAGAGATACAGCACTGAAACAGGCCCTTCGGCCCACCGAGTCTGTGCTGACCATTAACCACCCATTTATACTAATCCTACACTAATCCCATATTCCTGCCAAATCCTCACCTGTCCCTATATTCCCCTACCACCTACCTATACTAGGGGCAATTTATAATGGCCAATTTACCCATCAACCTGCAAATCTTTTGGCTGTGGGAGGAAACCGGAGCACCCGGAGGAAACCCACGCAGACACAGGGAGAACTTGCAAACTCCACACAGGCAGTACCCAGAATTGAACCCGGGTCACTGGAGCTGTGAGGCTGCGGTGCTAACCACTGCGCCGCCCTAAGACTATCCCAGTTGACATTGGAGAAGTTGAAAACCCCTATTATAACCCTATTATTATTACACCTCTCTGAGATTTGCCTACATATCTGCTCCTCTATCTCTCCCTGACTGTTTGGAGGTCTGTACGACACTCCTAGCCAAGTGATTGCCCCCTTTGTGTTTTTAAGTTCTATCCACATGGCTTCATTTGAGGAACCTCCTAAGATATCATCCCTCCTTACTGCAGTAATTGACTCCTTGATCAACAGTGCAATGCCACCTCCTCTTTCACACCCTCCCTTGTCATGCCTGAAGATTCTATACCCTTGAATATTGAGCTGCCAGTCCTGCCCTTCCCTCAACCATGTCTCTGTGATAGCAATACTTGCCTTCAATTCATCTGCCTTACCAGTAAGACTCCTTGCGTTAAAATAGACGCAATTCAGCCTTGCAATATTCGTTTGTGCCTTAACAGGTCTATATTTGCTCTGCCTTCCAGACTGACGGAGTTTCTCTTCTATATTTGGCTGTGCATCATCCCTTACAGCACCTCCATTCTGTATCCCATCCCCCTGTCAAATTAGTTTAACTCCCACCCCCAACAGCACCAGCAAACCTCCCAGCAAGAATGTTGGTCCCGTTCCGGTTTAGTTGCAACCCATCCAACTTGTACAGGTCCCACCTTTGCCAGAAACAGACCCAGTGATCCAGGAAACTAAAGCCCTCCCTCCTGCACCATCGCCTCAGCCATGCATTCATCTGCTCTATCCTCCTATTTCTATACTCACTGGCATGTGGCACCGGGAGTAATCCAGAGATCACAACCTTTGAGGTCCTGCCTTTTAATCTGCTACATAGCTCCCTAAATTCTTGTGCAGGACTTCATCCCTCTTTCTACCTATGTCGTTGGTACCAATGTGTACCACAACCTCTGACTGTTCACCCTCCCCCTTCAGAATGTCCTGTAGCCGCTCCGTGACATCTTTGACCCTAGCACCAGGGAGGCAACATACAATCCTGGAGTCACGTTTGCAGCCACAGAAACGCCTATCTGTACCCCTTACAATTGAATCCCCTATCACCATAGCTCTCCCACTCTTCTTCCTCCCCTCCTGTGCAGCTGAGCCACCGATGGTGCCATGAACTTGGCTCTTACTGCTTTCCCCTGAGCCATCTCCCCCAACAATATCCAAAGCGGTATATCTGTTAGAGAGGGGGATAACAACAGGGGACTCCTGCACTACTTGCCTTCCTCAACTCTGCCTATTGGTCACCCATTCCTTTCCTGCCTTTGCAGCATTTTCCTGCGGTGTGATCACCTCACTAAATGTGCTATCCACGATGATCTCAGCATCACGGATGCTCCACAGTGAATCCACCCGCAGCTCCAGCTCCATAATGCAGATAGCCAGTAGCTACAGATGGATACACTTCCTACACACAGTCTTCAGGGAAACTGGAAGCATCCCTGATTTCCCACATAGCACAGGAGGAGCATATCATAGGTGCGAGCTCTCCTGCCATGCCTTACCTTTAGATTACTTAGTGGAGACAAGATATTTCCTTCCCACCACCCCCGAAGAAAGACCTTGTGATGGAAACCACAACGCCCAAAATGAGACATATTAATTTTGTCATATGGAACATATGTTATTTTTGAACTGTTACTGGACTTGAAATAGCGTGTTTAAAAAGACTACAACAGTGGCTGAAAACATGGATGCACATTTGCATTCTAAAAGACAGTTGCATGAAGAAGACAATGGGAGTACTCCCTGATTCAATTAGCCAGATGGATTTTGTCAATGGTGATGACAAGAGACATTGAGAGTCATTAAGCCAGCATTCCACCAGCATCCACCCCCACCATGAATGTCTGGTAAGCTTGAAGGAATCCTGAAATCTCGCAGACAAGGCTGCTCGAAACAACGAACTAATCACATGACTAACCTGCTGCCCAACCTGGGGTTTTTTGAATTGCGCCTGACACAGAACAGTTTGGGGAAGAGACTGCAAGTGAACTTCAATGGAGCACCTCTCTCTCTCAAGCAAAGTTCCAGGGACCCATGGAAGTAATTCAAGCCTCAAGACAGAAGACCAATGAAACAAGTTTGAAAGTGTGCACTGGGCCCCAACGAGAACTGCAAGACTTAACTTCAAAGACTTTATACCCAATCCAAAAGCAGTAACTGAACTCCAGCTATTACTTCAAACCTTTCCCCTTTCCCTTCCTCTGTCTCTATTTGCATGTATGTTTATCGCGTATGAATGCTAGCATGATCACGTTGCATATTTTTCACTGAATTAGAGTTTTAAGGTTAATAAACTTACACCTTTCTTGTTTAAATCTGAGAAAACCTGTCTGGTTGAGAGAGCAGTGAGCAAGGATTCACTGAGGGGAAGCTAAAAACATGGTGTTTTAAAAATTAAACCCAGTGACGGCCAAACCAGGAAAAGGTTGAGAGGGGAGCCCTAGACCCCTGCCTCACCTGGTCGTAACAAACTGAAAACAGAAAGAAACTAGAATAAAGGGGGTAAATGAAAATATGGTTTGATCACAAATAAGTTAGAACAAAGACAAATCAATAATTTAAGTTTAAATTTTATTCTTCACTTGGCATTATCTTTGTCCAATGTCAACTATAATTTACAGTACACGCTTGGAAGTGGACAGTGAAACAAAAGTGAAGTAATTCTTTCAAATATCAATCATTCAAATAAATATTGAAATGATTTAGAGGTACAATCATCAAAATACTTTTTAAAAACTTGAATAGTTGCACAGAATATTTTTCCCAGTTTTAGTCAATTTTCTAATTATTGTTTGAAGAGCTGCTGTGAGTTACATCACTGGAGTGTACTCATTTGGAAGGGTTACTTAGCTTGATACTATGAAACATATTGGAGAGGGGATTGGGGGGGTGGGTGGGGGAGAAGAGTCAATTTTCATTTTTCACCTTTAATCAGGCAGGTGTTCACTCCACCTGTCAATGCAGTCAGCCGGAGGCCCTTTCAATTACTACTGACGTGAAAAGCTAGCTAGGAATGCTAATCATTCATCGACTGGCAGGGTAAGAAATCCAGTAGGGTGGCTGCTACTTAAAAGCAGCCCGCAGTCTGGTAAATAGGTTCACTCTTCAAAGAAAATCCATGACTTTCGGTGCACGAGGAAATGCTCAAACTGCCAGGGAGCTTTTACAACACAATAGAGTTTATCCAGCAGTCCACTACTGACTTGTTTATAGTTCTCGGACATGGCATAGACACTTTACAATCAGACATAGAGCATGCAGCTACCATGGTGGACACTACCACTGGGGCTTCCTAGCAGGAGTCTGTGGCATGTTCGTATTGAGGCCATATGGACTTTGTGCTGCACCATCTCCTCCATATTAGACAGAATGAGACACTAAATGGAGAGATTCCAATTGGTATATCGCCTTTAGTTTGCTCTCCACAGATCAGTGGAAGTAGTGTGTCACACTATGGTAGCAGGTACAGTCATGTACTGGGATTAGAACATGTTGTCATATCACAAGATGACAGCACGTGTGCACCTTTCTCTACCCCCTTAAGCAAAGCCCACCTTCATGCCAGAAAGGTAACTGGGCTACACTGCTGCAGTAGCAATTGAGTCCCCTCAGTCCCAAGCTATATGCAGGGAGTGTTCCTTTAATAGCTGGTGAACCTCCAATGTTAGTTGACCCTCCACCATGTCCATATTTGGGCAGATGCAGTTTGTTAAAAGATGGAAGGCCTGGGGCAGATGTTGGATATAACTGCTACTTCAGTGATTTTTCCAGATGAAGCGCTTTTCTATGAGCTACTGGCAAATAGTTCTAGGTGCAGGCAGGTGTCAGGCACCCTCTGCTTCCTTGTCTGCACCTATGTCATCAATGTCTTTGCGCTCATCATGTTGAAGGTCTTCACTGAAGAGGTGTCATTTGTTCTCCCCATTGCAGAATAATATTATGCAGCAAACAACATACCACTAACAGAGGACATTGTGGATGTATTGCAAAAAGTCACCAGACCTGTCCAAGCAGTATTCTAACTTGAGGAGCTGCTTGATGACAGTTTTAGCTCATCAACAAATCTGAATGCAACTTAGTTTAACATTCAAGCTTGTGTCCTGAGATAATTCACGAGCCAACTGTACAGACCAAAGCACTTATTCCCAAGAAACCAGACTAACGCTGCAGTGCAGAGGCGAAGAATGGCAGTAGATGCAATATAAAATCATGGTCCCTGCAAGGAAAATCATCATAAACCTGATAGTGAGCACACCCCTGTGATTTATTGACGTAATGTGTGAAGGAGCCAGCACTGTAATGTAGGTGCAGTCAGAAAAACCCTGGATTTAGAGAAGTCTGCAATCTGTGTGAAGCCCAAAAATTATCCTGCTGCTTCCAGTAGCTCATGCTGAAAATGATAAAACGTGTTTGCCATCAATCACCTGTTTAATGCAAGCATTAAGTGCAAATTGACTGATGTTAGTGGCAGTCTGGAAGGAGCTGTACTTGCTTAAAATCTGTTACAATCTCTAACATTTTTCAGTTTTGATGAAACGGTGTTTCTGTCTCCACAGATGCTGCCTGACCTGCTGAATACTTCCAGCATTTTCTGTTTTTATTTTTGATGAAATTTATTGCTCCAAGAAAAAGTCAGGCTACCCATTGTTCACTGTCCTGAAAAAAGGATTGCCCCTGGTTTGCAAAAAGGTGTATCTCTGGGTATCCCCAGAGAACAGATAACCTAAGATCTCTGAATGCAAAATATATTTTTTTAGAATACACAAAGTTCATATTCAAAGTGCTGGCCAGCGCCCAAAGTGGAGATAGAAGTATCATCCAACTGACATTGGCAGCAAACGTTAAGGACTTTATTGCAAAAAGATAAAAGAGCAAGTATTTAAAATAGAAATGTGACTAATTGGCAACATGTGCCCAGAAACGGCAAATAAATACATTTCCCTTAGTTTCAGCAAATTTCTATTTCTGTCGAGTTCTCAACCTTTAGGTTTAATTGCTCGTTGTAAGATACGTTGTACTATTGCTTCCTGGTAAATTTGAAAGGACAAAGGCTATTTTTCATGGATAAGTGGTCTTGAAGTAGCAACACCAATCTCTGTGCAATTTAGGACAAGTGGACAGTGAATACTAAAAAGGCCCAGGTTGGGATTTTCTTATGCTGTCCCTAGGTAGTGGGGGTCACAGGTTGGGGAAGTAGTGCCGAAGAAACTGTGACAAGTTGCTGTTGCGCATCCTGTAAATGGTGAACAGTGTAAAGCATACAAGTGGTGGAAGAAGCAGTTGTTTAAGCTAGTAGAAGGTATTCCAAACACGAAGGCTGTTTTGTCTTGGTCTTTTTCAAACTTCTTAGCCAAAGTGTTGTCACATAGTAATTTTTTAGACTGCCTCTGCATCAGGACGGCTAAGAAGCTAGAATATTCTAATGTAGGCAAATGAGCTCTACTGGGAAATTTGTCCTTAGTTACCATCAGCAAGATTGGCACAGCAAACATCAGAAATTTAGGAATCAGTTAGATCAAGGAAATTTGAGCCAGAGTTAAGGAGGTCGTGACCAAGGATCCTGTTAAGTCGGAGTTTAAATGTACACATTCAGCATTGCTGACAGATGTCAAGGAAATGTGACCTAGCTAAGTTCATTGCTCTTAACCAGAGATACCACCTGGTTTATGAAGGGAAAACTACAATGTTCCAACTCTTAATCCTCCTGCGATGCTTGCTCGTAGGCCAGATTAAAAATTCAGCAATAACAGACATGCAAAAGTAGAATGAAACTCTTCACCTCCCATCTGAAAGTACCTCCTCTATTGCATGACCATGTGCCAATCTCAGTCAACAAAGCAGTTCTCAGTTCAGAGCACTGCGGCCGGCATAAGCACACTTCATAGACTTGAAAGCAACTCAAGGCTGCAAGCATGTTTGACATCTCCAATGCATGGTGCTAAAGAACTGAGTGCAAACAACTGAGGAGACACTCTGATGACAACAATTTATGCCTACAGTTGGACTTTGCAGCTGGGACATCTCGAGCACCAGAACAGACCAACGATTTGTGCTTGAAGGTACTGACCTAGTTCTCAATTAGGTTCCGGAAACACTGGATATGAAGTTCATCCGAGAGAATCTAGAGGCCTTTTCAGGAATTAAGACTGGCTGATGAGTGTGGTGTATTTAAATCAGATGATTGATGTAAAGAGAAGCTTTTTATGCTGTCCGTTACAACATAAATGAGATGCGTGGAGTTCAGTTGATTGAAGATCTCAAACATGTTTATTAAACAGCTAACAAGTATACACAGTGCAGAGCTAACTATTTACAGGTCTTGCCTCTTGGTGTTACATTTACAGCGACTGGCATGTAGTCACATGACTACATCCTGGCACTTAGCTCATTAGCATACTAAGATCTTAATGGGGCATCACTCTTAAAGGCACAACAGTTGATACGAGAAGGCCTTAAATTTGCTTCTTTTTCAGCAGGTAACCAATGCTTTGGCCTGAAGCACTGCCCACATTTGCAAATTTCTGGCAAGGACCAATGAGCCACAACTTACTTCATTAGAGTGCACCTCCAGAGCTTTGTAAGGAAGATTTGGGGCACTGATCACTCTGGCCACATATCACAGTGTAGCCCTTATAAAGTGTTATCGTCTATTGCACGCTCAATTATATAGCTACAGGCAGGACACAAACTCCCAACTGTTACAGTACTGCGATCACAATTTGCTACTGCGGTGGACAAAATAAAAGCCAGAGGAAAAAGATGTCAAATCAGAATTCAATTATCAATTTTAACTTGGAAGTAAGCAACAGTACACAAAAGCTCCCAAATCTAAAAGGAAATACAATAGAGTCGAAATGATCAATACATGGCAACAGGAGTAATAAACAGTGCAAATGAGTACAATAAATAACGACCATGTCACAAAAGGAAAAGGCATAGAAACTGTGTAGCTTATCTGAAGTGATTGGCCCAGATTTTACAGTGATAATAATGGCAAAACTGTCAGTTGTTACTCCACTGAAAGTGACAGCAACTTCTGGAGTCCACACAGGTGCAGTTAAATGCAAATCGAGAAGTTGCTGTCAGTGATTCTACGCTTCTCCACAAGATGCCCTGTTGAGTTCCCACAGACTGCAGTCATTTAGGAGTCACTAAACCTCATGAATGACTCTATGATAACTTCCACTTTTATGCTTTAGGTATCAATGTAAAAACACTTGAAAAAGTTACACCTTGAATGAGGTGCAACTGGGTTTTTAATGTTATACTAAGTTCATAATTACAACAGAACTTCTCTGACCCTGAAAAACACACATTTTGGAAGGACAGGAAGCTAGGAAAAGGTGGTGGGGTAACTTTGTTAATTAAGGATGGCATTAATACAATAGTGAGAGATGACCTTAGGTTCTAAAGATCAAGATGTACAATCAGTTTGGGTACAGATAAGAAATAGTAAAAGGTAAAAAGTCACTTGTGGGAGGAGTTTATAGGCCGCCCTATCAGTAGACACACTGTAGGACAGAGTATACAGGAAGAAATAACGGGGGCTTGTAAGGTACAGAAATAATCATGGGTGATTTTAATCTTCATATAGATTTGGATGAATCAGATTGGCAAAGGTAGTCTGGAAGATGATATCGCAAAGCGTATTCGGGACAATTTCTTAGAGCAGCATGTTCTAGAGCCAGAGAGCAGGCTAGTCTAACCCTGGTTAAACCTAGATTAGGCAGAGTCAACACGGATTTATGAAAGGGAAATAATGTTTAACAAACCTGTTGGGAGTTTTTTGAGGATGTAACTAGCAGAATAGAGAAGGTTGAACTGGTGGATGTAGTATATTTAGATTTTCAGAAAGCTTTTGATAAGGTTCTACACAAGAGGTTAGTAAACAAAATGAGAGCACATGGAATTGTGGGGGGGGGGGGGTGGTATATACTGGCATGGATTGAGAACTGTAGGAATAAATAGGTCATTTTCAGGTTGGCAGGCTGTGACTAGTGAGGTACCGCAAGGATCAGTGTTTGGGACCCAGCTATTCACCCCTAAGCAATATCAAATGTAGAAGAATTAAGTATTGTATTTCAGAAATTAAAAGCATCTGTTCTAAAATAGTAAAAGTTGAAAAGACTGGGCATTTCTCTAATATTTTGGACTGTTCATATGAAAAAGTAATTCCACAGAATCAATTCTTGTTTCTGTTATTCATGTGTGCAGTTTCTAATTTGGCAGATTACGGTTGTGTTTTGAACGGAAGAATCTCCGTCATGAAGCACGGTATTTTGAAGAAGCCCCTGACCCTCTTATCAATAAGCAGGAAAATAAATTCAAGTACATATTCCACCTGGTTGGACAGCCATTGTAAATAATGAATCAGATGTTTGTTCACAATAGTCAGCTCACCTGTTTGAAGAGTCAAACTATTTGCCCTGTTTTGGACAGCCGTTAAGGGGCGTGGGTGGTTCCCACTGTTCACCTCCCAATTGACCACACCAAGTGTCTTAAACCCTTTTGTTTTATTTGACAAATAAACAGACAATGACAATTTTTTGTGTAGGGTTAAAACAGAAGGTGAACTATGTATTGAACAATATTCATTCCCAAAAAAACACACACACGCATAGATAGATAACAGAGGAAAAAGGGGAAGTGGTTTGAAGTGAGGTAGGTCTTCGGGGTTCACGGTAAACCTGTTGAATCTTCTCGGAGGACAATTTCACTTTTAAAGTTGAAGGCCTGGGTTGCTTGTATATTTTTCTGGTGGTTGAGACTTCCAGTCTGGAGGTGGCGGTCACTTTCAGTTCTCTGCTGCAACAAGTTGAAGTGTAGAATTTACAGCATGTCTCCTTTGGTTTTTGCTGGATCTCTCATAGCTCTCAGATGTTGCTGCGATCTCTCCTTCTCTACAGATTTTTACGGTCAAAATCTCTCATGTTGCCTCTGTTAAGAGACACAGAGCCCCCTCCCTGTGGTGACCAACAATGGACCAGGATATGACTACTTCACATCCTTTGTTTCAGAAGAAACCATTCAATTCAAAAATGTCTCTTGATGGGTTCAGGATGAGTGTAGTTGACACCGCTTAGCTTAAAATGTATCCCTTTGTCCTTAACAGACAGCAAGACAGTTTGAATATACAGTGCCAGGTTAATTCCAAAGATTCACAACCCTCTGACTGAAGAGATTCCTCCTCGTCTCAGTCCTATTCTCAGACTGTGTCCCCTGGTTCTGGACTCACCAGCCCGGGGAAACATCCTTCCCGCGTTACCCCGTCGAGCCCTGTAAGAATTTTGTATGTTTGAATCAGTTCACCTTTCGTTCTTCTAAAGTCCAGAGAATAAAGGCGCAGTCTATTTAATCTTTCCTAATAGAACAATACCTCCATTCCAGGAATTAGTATGGTGAACCTTCATTGCATTCCCTCTATTGCAAGTATATCTTTCCGTAGGTAAATCAAAACTGCACACAGCATTCCAGGTGCAGTCTCACCAAGGCTCTACATAATTGTAGCAAGACATCTTTACTCCTATACTCAAATCCTCTTGCAATAAAGGCCAACATACCATTTGCCTTCTTAATTGTTTGCTCTACCTGCATGTTAGCTTTCAGTGACTCATGAACAAGGACACCCAAGTCCCTTTGAAGTTCAACACTTCCCAGCCTCTCACCATTTAAGAAATACTCTATTTCTGTTTCCCTACCAAAGTGGATAACTTCACATTTTCTACATTATATTTCATCTGCCATGTTCTTGCCCACTCACAGCCTATCTAAACCCCCTTGAAGCCTTTTTGGACCTTTCTCAACGCACATTCTTTTTCTCTCATCAGCAAATTTGGAAATATTACGTTTGGTCCCCACATCCAAATCATTTATATCGATTGTGAACAGCTGTGCCCCAAGCACTGATCCTTGCAGTACCCCACTAGTAACAGCCTGCCAACCTGAGAATGACCCATTTATTCCTACTCTCTGCTTTTGAAAACCTAAATATACCACATCCACCAGTTCCCCCTTATCTATTCTGCTAGTTACATCCTCGAAAAACTCCAATTGGTTTTTTCAACTTAATTTCCCTTTCATAAATCCATGTTGACTCTGCCCAATCCTACCATTATTTTCTGTGTCCCATCACAACCTTTCTTATAGATTCCAGCATTATCCCCGCTACTGATGTCAGACTAGGTCTGTAGTTCCCAGTTTTCTCTCTCCCTCTTTTTAAATAGTGGGGTTACATTTGCTCCTTTCCAACCTGCAGAAACCATGCCAGAATCTAGAGCATTTTGGAAGATGACCACTAACACATCCAGTATTTCTACAGCCATCCCTTTCAACACTCTGGGATGCAGATCATCAGGTCCAAGGGATTTGTCAACTTTCAGTCCCATTAACTTCTCCAGTACTACTTTTTTTTTTAACTAATGCTAAATTTTTTCAGTTCCTCATTCTCGCTAGTTCCATGGTTCTTCATTATTTCTGGGAGGTATTTTGGATCTTCCTCCATGAAGACAGACACAAAGTATTGGTTTAGTCAGTCTGCCATCTTCTTATTCCTCATTATAAATACCCCAGTCTCTGCCTGCAAAGGGCCCACATTTGTGTTTGCTAATCTTTTCCTTTTTACATACCTATAGAAGCTTTTACAGTCAGTTACATTTCTCACTAGTTTACTTTCATATTCTATTTTCTGTCAATTTCTTGGTCACCCTTTGCTGAATTCTAAAATGCTCCCAATCGTCAGGCCCACTACTTTTTTTGAGCAACTTCATAAGCCTCTTTCTTTGATCTAATAAATCTTTAGCTTCTCTTCTTCTCCTTGGATGGATCACCTTTCTGGTTGGGTTTTTATGCCTCAAAGGAATGTAAATTTGTTGTAAACCAGGTATTAATTCTTTAGATGTTAGCCATTGCCTGACTACCGTCATAACCTTTTAATGTAGTTTTACAATCTATCACAGCCAATTTTCCCCCCGTACCTTTGTAGTTTCCTTTGTATAGATTTGAGACCCTAAATACAGATTGAACTACATCACTTTCAAACTTAAAGTAAAATTCTATCATACTACGATCACTCTTGCCTAGAGGCTTCTTTACGACGAGATTAATTAGCTCTTTCTCATTGCACAATACCAGACCTAAAATAGTTCATTCTTTCATTGGTTCCCTACACAAGTTTAGCATATGTATGAGAACTACTTTACACTAATAGTACACTTATAGAATAACTGCACCCTTAGACACAGGGCAACTTCCAACACACTGAAATCAGAGAGCAACAATACTGAACACATTTCACGATGGCTGTTGAAAGTACAAGATTCATATTAGCTATAGCAATAGGGTAGCCAAAAGAGGATTTAGGTAATAGTATGTGAAACAGTACTCAATGATGATGAAAGGAATCACAGCACCATGAAAGCATAGCATTTCATTGTAATCAGCGCTGTGGAAACAAGCTGGAAGATGACCAACAATTTAGAGTGATGAACAATTCAATACTGGTACACCAAAATACTGAAAGCCTGGGAACAAGTCACACCTCTCTGTCAAATGCACTGCCCAGGGAGCCCCAAAAGGAATATATTACTAAAAATAAGTTACCCACAAAAAATACCAGCATCATTCCCATAATAGAGTATCAGAAAATTATGTGCTCGCCAAGAGTATCACTGTTCGTGGGGTATCATACTAGCAAGCGCATCACAGGAACAAGATTATCTGACCCCGGACTTTTTGCGTAAAGCAGAGTTTATTGTCCAGACCACAATTTTGTCAAAAATTGTATTTTTAGTTGGTGAACACAGGAACAATAAGGGCTGAAGGAAGTGATTCAGCCCTTTAGACTGATTCAATGAGAGATCATGGCTGATCTGCACTTCAACTCCATTTACTCGCTTTGGTTCATATCCTATATCCTAACCTAACAAAAATCTATCAATCTCAAATACTCCAATTGGCCGAGCATCCACATCCTTTTGGAAGAGAATGTTCCAGATATCTACTAATCTTTAATTTTACAATTATGCCCTCTTGTTCTCTATTCTCCAAAAAGAAATAGTTCCTCGGCATCAACCCTATTAAATTGTTTTAGCATTTTAAACACCATCATTAGATCTCCCCTTAGTCTTCTGTACTCAAGGAAATACGAGCCAAGTTTATGCAACCTGTCCTCATTATTTAATCCGTCGGCATAATTCTAGGAATTTACACTGCACCCCCTCAAAGGCTAACATACCCTTCCCTCAATGCAGTACTCCAGATGGTGTCTGACCAAAACACAATAAAACCAGAGAAAGCCGAAGACACAAGTTTTGAAGAAAAGGGAAGGACGAAGGAACAAATCTTCTTCTTCGGCCTCCTTGTCTCGAGAGACAATGGGTAAGCGCCTGCAGGTGGTCAGTGGTTTGTGCAGCAGCGCCTGGAGTGGCTACAAAGGCCAATTCTAGAGTGACAGACTCTTCCACAGGCGCTGCAGATAAAATTGGTTGTCGGGACTGTTGCACAGTTGGCTCTCTCCTTGCGCTTCTCTCTTTTTTCCTACCAACTGCTAAGTCTCGACGACTCGCCACGCTTTAGCCCCGCCCGCCAGCTCTGGCGATTGCTAGCAACTGACTCCCACGACTTGTGGTCAATGTCACAGGACTTCATGTCGCGTTTGCAGACGTCTTTAAAGCGGAGCCATGGACGGCAGGTAGGTCTGGTACCAGTGACGAGCTCGCTGTACAATGTGTCCTTGGGGATCCTGCCATCTTCCATGCGGCTCACATGGCCAAGCCATCTCAGGCGCCGCTGGTTTAGTAGGGTGTATATGCTGGGGATGTTAGCCGCCTCGAGGACTTCTGTGTTGAAGATACGGTCCTGCCACCTGATGCCAAGGATTCTCCGGAGGCAGCGAAGATGGAATGAATTGAGACGTCGCTCTTGGCTGACGTACGTTGTCCAGGCCTCACTGCCATAGAGCAAGGTACTGAGGACACAGGCCTGATACACTCGGACTTTTGTGTTCCGTGTCAGTGCGCCATTTTCCCACACTCTCTTGGCCAGTCTGGACATAGCAGAGGAAGCCTTTCCCATGCGCTTGTTTAATTCTGCATCGAGACAGGTTACTGGTGATAGTTGAGCCTAGGTAGGTGAACTCTTGAACCACTTCCAGAGCGTGGTCACCGATATTGATAGATGGGGCATTTCTAACGTCCTGTCCCATGATGTTCGTTTTCTTGAAGCTGATGGTTAGGCCAAATTCATTGCAGGCAGCCGCAAACCTGTCGATGAGCCTCTGCAGACACTCTTCAGCGTGAAATGTTAATGCAGCATAGTCAGCAAAGAGGAGTTCCCTGATGAGGACTTTCCGTACTTTGGTCTTCGCTTTTAGACGGGCAAGGTTGAACAACATGCCACCTGATCTTGTGTGGAGGAAAATTCTTTCTTCTGAGGACTTGAGCGTTTGTGAGAGCAACAGGGAGAAGATGATCCCAAACAGTGTAGGAGCGAGAACACAGCCCTGTTTCACTCAGGATTGGAAAGATGTCTGATGAGGTGCCGCTATGCTGAATTGTGCCTTTCATATTGTCATAGAATGAGGTGATGATACTTAGCAGCTTTGATAGGCATCCAATCTTTTCTAATAGTCTGAAGAGACCATGTCTGCTGACGAGGTCAAAGGCTTTGGTGAGATCAATAAAAGCAACGTAGAGGGGCATCTGTTGTTCATGGCATTTCTCCTGTAGCTGGCGAAGGGAGAACAGCATGTCAATGGTGAATCTATTTGCTCGAAAGCCACACTGTGAATCAGGATAGACACGCTCAGCCAGCTTCTGGAGCCTGTTTAAAGCGACACGAGCAAAGACTTTCCCCACTATGCTGAGCAGGGAGATTCCACGCTCGTTGTTGCAGTCACCACGGTCACCCTTGTTCTTATAGCGGGTGATAATATTGGCATCGCGCATGTCCTGTGGTACTGCTCCCTCGTCCCAGCACAGGCAAAGCAGTTCGTGGAGTGCTGAAATTATAGCAGGCTTGGCACTCTTGATGATTTCAGGGGTAATGCTGTCCTTCCCAGGGGCTTTTCCGCTGGCTAGAGAATCAATGGCGTCACTGAGTTCAGATTTTGTTGGCTGTACGTCCAGCTCATCCATGACGGGCAGAGACAGGGTTTCATTAAGGGCGGTCTCAGTGACAACATTTTCCCTGGAGTACAGTTCTAGGTAGTGTTCCACCCAGCGGTCCATTTGCTTGCGTTGGTCAGTGATTGTGTCCCCTGATTTAGATTTGAGGGGGGCAATCTTCTTGACGGTTGGCCCAAAAGCTCTCTTAATGCCACCATACAGCCCTCTGATATTTCCTGTGTCAAAGGCCAACTGAATATGACTGCATAGGTGTTTAGTTTAGTTTAGTTTAGAGATACAGCACTGAAACAGGCCCTTCTGCCCACCGAGTCTGTGCCGACCATCAACCACCCATATTATACTAAACCTACACTAATTCCATATTCTTACCACATCCCCACCTGTCCCTATATTTCCCTACCACCTACCTATACTAGGGGCAATTTATAATGGCCAATTTACCCATCAACCTGCAAATCTTTTGGCTGTGGGAGGAAACCGGAGCACCCTTGGAAACCCACGCAGACACAGGGAGAACTTGCAAACTCCACACAGGCAGTACCCAGAATTGAACCCGGGTCGCTGGAGCTGTGAGGCTGCGGTGCTAACCACTGTGCCGCCAGTAGCCATTTGCGCAGCGCCTGGCTGTTCTTTGTGCAGCGCTTCTGGCAGCTTTAAGTGCTACAGATGTTAACTCGCTGGGGGCTTTCTTGTAGTTCAGCAGTGCAATGCGCTTAGCGGCTATGACAGGTTCCAGCTCTTCAATGTGAGATTGAAATCAGTCTGCATTCCGCTTCACACAATTGCCATAGGTGGTCATTGCTGAGTCATAGATGGCGTCTCTGATGTGGGCCCCACTTGGTGCTTGCATCCCCTGTGGAAGTGTTTTGGAGGGCTTTTTCAAGTGAATTTAGAAACTTACGCAACAGCTGTGGATGAGAAATTCTGCTAGCGTTGATGCGCTGGCGACCCTTCTGCTTGGAGTGATGCAGCTTCTTTGGTTTGAGGCTAACCTTGCTGCACACCAGGGAGTGGTCGGTGTCATAGTCCGCACTGTGGAAGCTGCGTGTGATTTGAACGCTGTTTAAAGAGGCTCGGCTTGTGACGATGAGGTGCCTCCAAGAAACCTCGTGACAGGGTTTAGTATGAAAGAACGAGTTGGTGATGCAGAGGTTATGATAGGTACACAACTCAAGCAGTCTCATTCATCCTTCCAATGCCATAGCGCCCAAGGCAGGAAGGCCATGAGTCATGGTCGGCCCCAACCCTGGCATTAAAGTCCCCCAGCAGGAATAGGTGTTCGGTGTTGGGGATGCTACTAATGATATTATGGAGTTCCTCGTAGAACTGGTCTTTAGCTTCAGGTGGGGAGCAGAGTGTTGGAGCATAGATGTTGAGTAGGTGTACTAGACCAGAGGCGGTGAACAGTGGATGGACAGTATGCGTTCCGAGCCATTTGAGGGTGGCTCTATCGTGCTGAGCAAAGAGTTTCTGATGGCGAAGCCCACTCCGTGCTGTCTTGGTTCTTCAGGATCCCTACCCTGTCAGAAGGTGTACTCTTGCTCTCTTAGAGAAGTCAAAAGAGGTCATTAGTTCAATATATCAAATCTAGCAAACTGCACATGATTCTCACTCAATGTAACCATAATTTATCCTGGATCTATTCCGATTAAAATAATTGAGCTTAAGAATTCAGATTTGAGGTAGAAGCAAGCTGCCTTTAAAATATATTTAATTACTGATTGATGATTTGTGCAGACTAAGCAGTTAAATATCTATATTAATTTGAATCTAAATTCAACTTTTACACCTCAGAACAGCCTTAATAAAGCAGAACAAAAGCTACTGAGGAACAGTGTTGGGAGACCTGTCATGGTATACATTTTCTTTCGCAAAAAGCGAGTTTCACAGAATTCGCCCAAACCATCTGAAATATTATACACTAAACACCTTAATGGGAGTGCCATTATCTGCCAATATGCAGTTTTTCCTGTGGTCAACTGCAGTCCTACATCCAACAGATGGCTATACTGTCCCAAGACTTTTTTTTTATATATAGGCCTTGTAACCAGACAGAGGGTTACTGCCCTCCTGTCACCAAGTCAGTTTAATGCTCATTGTTAGACATCCACGTCACAAAATAAGCTGCGTCCATGTCAATTTCAAGGTCAACTAAGCAAACGATGGCCCAGAAATATATCACCCTGAAGTTGAAATGGGTCTTTTAATTTTCTGAAACAGTCTCTAGGCCAATAAGAAAACAGACACCAAATGCCAACATAAATGTTTAGTCCATGGAAGTTGTTTCAGCATCACTCCCACAACCTGATTGTAAAGGCAAAACCATCTAGTTGAAGGATTTTGCCAATTCCTTGGTAGACCCTTTGTTTCATTCCTCCATTACAAGCTCTGGATTCAAACTCATCTGCATAGTTACGACATTTCTGATCTCCAGCGGACTCCAGCATTTTATAATTGGACTTCCAAACAAATTAGAATAGAAAATAAACCACTCCCTTTATCTTTATACCATGACAAGGTTTGTCATTTAATCTCTCCTGCCCTCCACCCTATCAAAGACCTTCCCTTTCATTCTTCTGCCCCTTCCCCGCTTCCCCCACCCCCCTTTCACTTGCTCAAAACCAATGACATTTCTAACTTTTGCCAGTTCTGATCAAAGGTCACACAGACCTGAAACGTTAACTCTGCTTCTCTCTCCACAGATGCTGCCTGACCTGAGTATTACCAGCATTTTCTTCTTGTTTCAGATTTCCAGCATCCACAGTATTTTCTTTCAAACAAAGTAATTGTTGTGAGACCAAAGAGGAAAGAGCAAGATGATCTGCATATTGCAAGGTTCAGAGGAGTTATGATATTTTCATACACAACTGCAATCTTCAGAATAATCTGAGTGAAGGTCAAGCATAGAGGAAACCTAAGCAAATCATAACGATTGCCCCATTAGCATTCAACTGGAACCTTTAGTAGCAATTATTTAGCACATTTCGTGTTGTGAAGTTACACATAGGATTTTGGACTTTTCAACACTAGTTGTAAGGAAGCTAAAGGATTGGTTAGAAACCTGGATTCATTAACTGCTAAAGTAACTAATACAAATGCAAAATACTGCGGATGCTGGAAATCTGAAATAAGAACAGAAAATGCTGGAAATACTTTGCACGTCTAGCAGCACCCATGGGGAAAGAAACAGAGTTAACGTTTCAACCTGAAACGTTCACTGTTTCTCTCTCTCCACAGATGTCACCAAACCTGCTTAACAGTTCCAGCATTTTCTATTTTTATACCTGCTAAAGGAGCTGAGTTTGATTAAAAGTATTAATTCAAAGAAACTGTAAAACTGACTGTTCAAGTTATCATGCTGGGAAGGTGGGCCAAATTCAAAGAGTCATTCAGACTGTCTGAAAGACGGATAAGGAGGCCTTGAAAGACTGTGGGAAGCTGTCGTAAACACCGGGTGCTGTTTCTGTCTGTGTAACCATAGAAAATGAGAGAGAAAAGTTATTGAGAAAAAGCTCTTGTTGTCCGTGAGAATGGTATAAGAGCAACCAGCCTAAAGTTAAGGATGGAAAGAAACCGCGAAGACAGACCAGAAGAAAGCAGGTCAATGGAGAATTAACCTCTCAGTCTACCAAAGCAGAAGAATTGGCCAACTTGAGTTGAATGGCATTACTCAATGTTGTATGGATCGCTTTGTAAAACTTGCAATTTAATGTTAGTCAAATTATTTGGAAAAGTTTAAAGCCTTGGTTGTCCACCTATCCCCAATACAGAAATGTATCTTGAAGGTAAAACGAGCCTCAGCACAACTACAGCTCGGGTTCATTAGTTTTTAAAATCAACTTCACTGATTAACCACTTAATAATGCAGGAATTTATCAGTAAAAAAGTGATTTCTTTCTAAACTGGAGGGAAAAAAACAATTTTCTTACCAAAAAATATAATTTGAAGATGTGAATACATCACATCTGTGATGTCAGCGCACACGTTGAGTGCTGCGCTTGCTCTCCTGTAGTCAAGGTCGCAATGCATGCAAGTTTCCTGACCCGATTTATCAGGAAAAGGAAGAATGGCTGCGCCAAATGTTATTTTAAATAAAATGAGACCAATGTTATCTTTAGGTACGTCTGTGAGGCATTTGTCCTGTATGCCACAGCAAATGTCATTCTTTCATTCCTAGTTGGGTATGGACCAACGATAGCAGTAACATGGACAGTTCCCGAAAGATCAAAATCATCCAAGGATGACTTAATTAACACCGAGGCATTTTTTTTTCCCACTAAAAGCAACATGAAATTCCACAAGCATGACCAAGCTTCCAGTTGCCTGTCATTTTAATTCTCTGGCCCACTCCTACTCTGACCTTTTTGTCCTCAGTCTCCTATACTGTTCTAATGAAGCTCAACACAAGTTCAAGGAAAGGGACCTTATATTTTATTTAGGCACTTTACAGCCTTCCAGATGTAACACCAAGTTCAACAATTTCAGATCGTAACATCTGCCCCTATGTTTATTCCCACTTTTTTTTTCGGGGGGGGGGTGGTGGGAGTTGGACTCCAGCTGTTAGGAATGATTCTGCATTTCCCATTTACACCCCCTCTAGACATATCTTTTGCTTCTTCACTTGATCCATTACCATCTCCTTTTGCCTTGCACCATCATCCCTTCTGTCATTTCATCTCACCTGCCTTTCATTCCATCAGACATTCCCTTCTGTTCTTACCTCCCTCCCCACTTTCCCTGCCTTGCTTAATAACTGTTACATCTCCAAGTACTCCTAGTTCTGGCAAATGGTTCTCAACCTGAAACATTAACTGTTTTTGTCCCTCCACAGATTCCGCCAGACCTAGAATATTTCCAGTATTTTCTGTTTCTATTTCAGATTTCCAGCATCTGCAATATTTTGCTCATGAAAACCGTTCCAACAATTTTACTGCCCCAGTGTCAAGTCAGTGGTTTGAGCCACAAATATAGGTTCTTCAATTTACTTTTAACAAAAACTATTTAGGAGTTAATGTCAATCTTGACACCAAACCTCATATTAAGATTGTCATTCAACTTGACAGATATACCTTGTTTATTCTCCTGAGTTTCAAAATTTCAAACTCAAAAGTATTTAATACTCTAAATTCACTTGGGTGTTTGGAGCCCAATTCTTTCCACCAGCAAAAATGTAAGATGTCCAGATTTTAAACCAGCAGTCAAAAGTAACTTGAAAGATCTTTAACTGTCCTATACATACACACAGGTTAAAAATAATGACCAGAGCAGCTAACGTATCTTCTCAAAAATAGTCTCTATGATGTACAGAGTTACATACATAAAGTCTACAGCAACAGGCCTTCAGCCCAACTGTTCTCTGCTAATGTTTATGCTCCACATGAACCTCCTCCCACCCCTTTTCAGCGAACACTTTCTGCAAATCCTCCATTTCTTTCTCCCTTATGTGTTTATGCAGCTTCCCCTCAAATGTATTCATACTATTCATCTCAACAGTCTTTATGGTAGCAAGTTCCACATTCTCACCAATCTTTGGGTAAAGAAGTTTCTCTTGAATGCCACATTGGATTTATTAGCGATTATCTTGCACGCATGGCTGTTAATTTTGATCTCCCCCACAATCTTCTCTACCTCTATCCTATCAAATCCTTTCCTTATCTTAAAAGGCCTTTATCAGGTCACCTCCAGCCTTCTTTTTTCTGGAGAAAAGAGCCCAGCTTGTTCAGCCTTCTTTCAGAGGATATCCTAACAGACTTTAGAATCATTTTCACACCTTCTCCGTTGCCTCTATTTTTATAAAACGAATACCAGAACTGTGCACAGTACTCCAAGTGATCTAACCCAGATCAATACAAGTTTAACATAGAATCATAGAAATTTGCAGCACAGAAGGAGGCCATTTGGCCCATTGTGTAATGCCAGCTGACAAGTAGTCAGTCAGCCTAATCCCACCTTCCAGTTCTTGGTTCATAGCCTTGTAGATTACAACACTTCAAGTGTATATCCAAGTATTTAAATGTTATGAGGGTTTCTGCCTCTACCACTCTTTCAGGCAGTGAGTTTCAGATCCCCACCACCCTGTGGGTGAATTCTTTCCCCCCTCAAATCCCCTCTAAACCTCCTACCTCTTACCCTCAGTCTATGCCCCCTAATTATGGACCACTCAACCAAAGGGAATAGGGTCTTCTTATCCATTCTATCTAGACCCCTCATAACTTGATGCACTTCAATCAGGTCTCACCTCAGCCTCCTCTGTTCCAAAGAAAACAACCCCAGCCTATCAAATCTTTCCTCATAACTAAAATTCTCCAATCCAGGCAACATCCTCCTGAATCACCTCTATACCTGCTTGAGTTCAATCACATCTTTCCTATAGTGTGGTGAACAGAACTGCATGCAGTACTCCAACTGTGGTCTTACTTGTGTGTTATACAGTTCCAGCATAACCTTCCAACTCTTATATTCTACGTCTCAGCTAATAAAGGCAAGAATGATCAACAAGTTCGCAGACGACACAAAAATTGGTGGTGTCGTAAACAGTGAAGAGGAAAGTCTTAGATTACAGGATGATATAGATGGGCTGGTAAGATGGACGGAGAAGTGGCAAATGGAGTTTAATCCTGAGAAGTATGAAGTGATGCACTTTGGGAGGTCTAACAAGGCAATGGAATATACGATGGATGGTAGGGTCCTCGGGAGTACAGAAGGTCAGGAGGACCTTGGGGTGCTTGTCCATAGATCACTGAAGGCAGCAGCACAGGTAGGCAAGGTGGTTAGGAAGGCATATGGGATACTTGACTTTATTAGCCGAGGCACAGAATATATGAGCAGGAAGGTTATGATAGAGCTGTATAAAGCACTGGTTAGGCCACAACTGAAGTACTGTGTACAGTTCTGGTCACCACACTATAGGAAGGATGCGATTGCAATGGAGAGGGTGCAGAGGACATTCACCAGAATGTTGCCTGGGCTGGAGCATTTCAGTTATGAAGAGAGACTGGATAGGCTAGGGTTGTTTTCCTTGGGGCGAAAGCTGAGGGGGGACATGATTAAGGTATACAAAATGATGAGGGGCATTCATAGGATAGATAGGAAGAATTTTTTTCCGTTAGCAGAGAGATCAATAACTAGGGGGCATAGATTTAAGGCAAGGGGCAGGAGGTTTAGAGGGGAGGGGTGGTAGAGGCAGGAACACTCATGACATTTAACAAGTATTTGGATGAGCACTTGAAATACCATAGCATTCAAGGATACAGGCCAAGTGGAGAGAAATAGGATTAGTTTGGACGGGTGCTTGATGGTCAGCGAAGGGGTGTTGGGCCGAAGGGCCTGTTTCTGTGCTGTAAAACTCTATGACTCTATGACACTAATCCCATATGCCTTCTTGACCATCTTATCCACCTGCCCAGCCATTGATATGTTCCTGCAGTCTACAACTTTTTTCTTCATTATCAACCACATAGCCAATTTTTGTATCGTCTGTAAACTTCTTAATCATACCCCACTACATTCAAGTCCAAATAATTGATATATACTACAAAAAGCAAGGGGACTAGTACTGTGTCTTGCATAACCCTAATCCTTTTTGTGACTAGAAGGAAACAGCCTTCTAGTCACAAAAACACCCATCATTACCCTTTTCTTCCTGCCTGAGCCAATTTTGGAACCAATTTGCAACTTTGCATTGGATCCCCTGGGCTTTTACTTTTGTGACCAGTCTGCCATGTGGGACCTTATCAAAAGCCTTGATAAAATCCAGATAGACTACATCAAATGCACTACCCTCATCAACCCTCCTTGCTAATGCTTCAAAAAATTCCATGTTCGTCAGACACAACCTTCCCTTAACAAATTCCTGCTGACTGTCTTTGATTAATCCGTTATTTTCAGATTTATCCTGCCCCTCAGAAGAAATTTTTCCAATAGTTTGCACCTCACCGAGGTTAGGCTAACTGCTCTCTAATTACTCGGTATATCCCTTTCTCCCGTTTTCAACATCTTCACTGCTTTTCAATTCTATCCCTTAAGACATGAGCCCCAGTGCCTGGTTACAACCATGAAAAAATAATTTGAACAGAGCCAAGTTAACACATACATAGGAAAACCTTTAAAAGAAAGTCAAATGATATTTTACATTAGATTGATATTTTAAAAAAGCTTTAAAGAGGGGAAAAAAAGAACTGCACTTTTCTGAACAGATAAAGGCTCCTCGAACTTGAACCAGATATGTATTTGAGAATTAAACACAGTGGCCAATAGTTTCTGCTTTGGCTGCAGTGATCCAGGGACAAATTACACGAGCTTGGAGAAGTGTTTTTCTCACCTTTCCCCTTCAACTCATTTGCATAAATCGCTGAATGCAAAATCTGCCACAAACCACTGCAATTGGGCAGCATTTTAGAATGTATTAAAATTTTGCATTAAAAATATTCCTTGATGCATTTAAAGGTAACCTGGGGCAGCATTAACACAACTGAAATCTAGCTGATCACAAAAAACAAGCATTTTTATAGAGTATCTAGTTCACCACCTGTAAGTAACTCATTTTTAAATAACTGACAATGACTTTTAAAAAAAACTACACAGAACCATTTACTAGTTACAGCGTACAGTAGTTAGTAAATTATAAAATGTATTTAAAAGCTTTTAAAACATGCCTATTAGTGTCTTTGCACCGAAAGCTTAATTTTAACATCCTCAAAAGCCCACAAACAGGCAAAATTCACAGAAAATGGCCATGTGATTAATTCAATCTGGAAGTGTGGCCAGTTGTGAGCGGGGCCAGCTGCAGCGAGACATTTTTTAAAATAGTGCAAAAGAGTGCAGAAACATGATTTGCCTTGAACATAATTTGCGCTTAAAATTCCTCAATCTGGGCGGCACAGTGGTTAGCACTGCAGCCTCACAGCTCCAGGGACCCGGGTTCGATTCTGGGCACTGCCTGTGTGGAGTTTGCAAGTTCGCCCTGTGTCTGCGTGGGTTTTCTCCGGGTGCTCCGGTTTCCTCCCACAAGCCAAAAGACTTGCAGGTTGGTAGGTAAATTGGCCATTATAAATTGTCACTAGTATAGGTAGGTGGTCGGGAAATATAGGGACAGATGGGGATGTTTGGTAGGAATATGGGATTAGTGTAGGATTAGTATAAATGGGTGGTTGATGGTCGGCACAGACTCGGTGGGCCGAAGGGCCTGTTTCAGTGCTGTATCTCTAATCTAATCTTTTGCGTTGGTTTAGCCAATTTCAGGCAAATTGCACAAGTAGTGGAAACTGTTACCCACACAGAAAACTACTTATACCAAAGAATGTCAGTCATTATATAAGCTTCGAAGCACTGCCTTTCTGCTAGACTATGCAAAATTTATCCATGGGTAAAGGATCCAATTTAAACTGTAAACCCTTTGCTAACAAGATTCTCTCAGTCACCTCACACCTCCTGTGATTGCATGGGAAGGGGCAACACCTACCCTTTTAACCTCCTCACCATCCAAGGCCCCAAACACTCCTTCAAGGTGAAGTAGCGATTTACTTGCACTTCTGTCAATTTAGTTTACTGTACTCACTGCTCAATGCGATTGCCTCTACATTCGGGAGACCAAATGCAGACTGGGTGACTGCTTTGTGGAAAACCTCTGCTCAATTGAGAAGCATAACCGCGAGCTTCCGGTTGCTTGCCATTTTAATTCACTACCCTGCTCCTCCGCTTACGCTTCTGTCCTCGGCCCACTGCAGTGTTCCAGTGAAGCACAGCACAAGTTCGAGAAACAGCACCTTATCTTCACATTAGGAACCCTACAGCCCTCTGGACTCAACACTGATTTCAACAACTTCCCTTCCCCTCCCTCCCAGAACCGTGACAGGGTTTCCCTTGTCCTCACTTTCCATCCCATCAGCCTCCACATCCAAAGGATCATCCTTCGCCATCTCCAGCGTGATGCCACTACCAAACGCATCTTCCCCTCCCTTCCCGTCAGCATTCCGAAGGGATCGTTCCCTCCGGGACACCCTGGTCCACTCCTCCATTACCCCCACCACCTCGTCCCCGTCCCATGGCACCTTTCCCTGCAATCGCAGGAGGTGTAATACCTGCCCATTTACCTCCTCCTCACTATCCCAAGCCCCAAACAGTCCTTTCAGGTGAAGCAGCGATTTACTTGTACTTCTTTCAATGTAGTATACTGTATTCGCTGCTCACAATGTGGTCTCCTCTACATTGGGGAGACCAAACGCAGACTGGGTGACCGCTTTGCAGAACACCTCCGCTCAGTCTGCAAGCAGGACCCTGAGCTTCCGGTTGCTTGCCATTTCAACACTCCCCCCTGCTCACATCTCTATCCTGGACTTGAACAAGAACAAAGAACAGTACAGCACAGGAACAGGCCATTCGGCGCTCCAAGCCTGTGCCGATCTTGATGCCTGCCGAAACTAACACCTTCTGCACTTCCAGGCGGCATATCCCTCTATTCCCTTACTATTCATGTATTTGTCAAGATGGCTCTTAAACGTCACTATCGTATCTGCTTCCACCACCTCCCCTGGCAGCAAGTTCCAGGCACTCACCACCCTCTGTGTAAAAAAACTTGCCTCGCACATCCCCTCTAAATTTTGCCCCTCGCACCTTAAACCTATGTCCCCTAGTAACTGACTCTTCCACCCCGGGAAAAAGCTTCTGACTATCCACTCTTGCTGCAGTGTTCCAGTGAACATCAACGCAAGCTCAAGGAACAGCATCTCATTTTCCGATTAGGCACACTACAGCCTGCCGGACTGAACATTGAGTTTTAGTTTAGTTTTAGAGATACAGCACTGAAACAGACCCTTCGGCCCACCGAGTCTGTGCCGACCATCAACTACCCATTTTATACTAATTCAACACTAATTCCGTTTTCCTACCACATCCCCACCTGTCCCTATATTTCCCTACCACCTACCTATACTAGGGGCAATTGCTAATAGCCAATTTACCTATCAACCTGCAAGTCTTTGGCTTGTGGGAGGAAACCGGAGCACCTGAAGGAAACCCACGCAGACACAGGGAGAACTTGCAAACTCCACACAGGCAGTACCCAGAATTGAGTTCAATAATTTCAGAGCATGACGGGCCCCCCATTTTACTTTTATTTTTAGTTATTTTTTCTTTTTCCTTTTTACATTTTTTACAATTTTTTTTTTTGTTTATTTCATTTCATTGTAGTTTGTTCAGTTTGCTTATCCACTGTTCTTTTTCATGTTTGTACTTGCTGCTGCTTAATCTTCAATTCATTAACACCCTGTCTGTACTAATGCTTTGTCTTTCAACACACCATTAACATACTGTTTACCTTTGCTCCATGACCTCTTGGTCAGCTATGTGGCCTTGTCCAATTTACACCTTCTCCTTTGTTATCTCTTGCCCCACCCCCAGCTCACTTGCTTATAACCTTTGACATTTCTAATATTTGCTAGTTTCGAAGGGTCACTGACCCGAAACGTTAACTCTGCTTCTCTTTCCACATATGCTGCCAGACCTGCTGTGTATTTCCAGCACTTTTTATTTCAGATTTCCAGCATTCACAGTATTTTGCTTTTATATCAAGATCCTTCACTCGTTAATCATAAAAAGTTAAATTTTGCAAATAAAACCATGTAGAAAGGGTAGCACTCTATTCCAATCTAGATGCAAAGAGGAGAAAATGCAAGGAATACAAGATGATGTTTGGGGAAGATCACCTAGTTCCGCAAGTCATTTATCACAGGGGATTAATTGGGGACTTCAGTTTTTTGCTTATGGAACTTTCTTTTGCCTCCCTTGAAATAGGAAGCTTTTCACAATTCTGGTCAGTTCAGCTTTCTTCAGTACATCAATAAGCTTTATGATGGTGTATTATTACTTTAGGACAGTGGAACATCAACCGGAAGAACCCTGGATTTTCAGATTCAAACACTGTTGATGTATCCCATTCTCTCCTTCCTTCCTTCAGCAATAAAAATAAATCCCTGAACCTAATGCAAGATCTTTTGTTGCATGCCACATTAACTCAAAGCCACAGAATAAAAACTTAGCTTGTTTGATCTGACAAGAAAACAGCACAATCTAAAATTGAACATTTGTGCAAGATCACAACATCTTCTTGCAAGTCTGTTCTCAAACTGGTTTAATGGATTCAAAAAGATGTTTAAGTTCAAGGCTGCAATTTAATACCAAGATTCCAATAACAAGTGAATGTCATTTAAACACCAAGACTATATTACAGCTGCATTCCTCACACCAACGATCTATTTATGCTGTTGATAGCTGCTTTCAACAGAAGAAATGCAAAATGTTCAGAAACTGCACACTGAGAACTAAACAATTTCTCTCATTGGTGGACTCGAAAAGTTACATCTGATGCCCTAGAACATTTAGCAAAGAAATACTGAAAATGCTGGAAACAGGTGAAGCATCTACAGAAAACATAAATCCATCCTTTACAAATACCGACACTTTTTGATGTTTCCAGCATATAGTTTTTGATCAATTATGTAGACGGTTACTTTTTATTAAGTTTGTCCTGTAATTTCTAATTCATCACCAACAGTATTATCATGGGATGCTACACCTACTCTTCACCAGGCTCTAATGCCATTTGTAAATCTAATTATGCATGTACAATATGAATACTAACTCAAACACATGCTGAAGAAAACCGGCAAGCTTAGATGCAAGATTGTTCAAGAAGCCCACAACTTGCAACTTTTTTTTCCATGGAAAACACATGATACTGGATTTATCCAACTTACCTTCATTTTTCATGAAGTCATAATGATCAAGTGACCGTGCACAGGCTATTTACCCTAACAAAACACAAAATGGAGAAGCCCTGCATGGCCGTTTCAGTTACAATATTGCAATTATGAGTAAGAACAGCATCTGCTTTCAAGGCCCTAGTAATTCTAGCATACGTTCATAAATGCAAGACTAGTGCATTTATACCGAAATTGTAGCAGTATCAATCGAGTACTTTGAGTACCCAGCTGCACTGTTGCAACATGCACGACATACATTTGTAGGTACAGCTACATAACAGCACATTCACAATTGGATAAGTATCACCATACGCAACATACGGCACTCGGCGAAGTTATTTCTAAATTTTGTATACGTGAATTTCATACTGTATTTGCATTTACTACCAACCCTGCGTAATGTTGCGAAAAACTGGCACCAAATTGATCTAATTCTGCTTGAAATAAATTGAACAGATCTGGATACCAATAAAAGTCTTAAGAAATCACACCATCGTCAAAACTATAAATAACTAGATCTGTAAACGACAAAAAGTATTTAAGCGTTTTATTTGAATCATTGCTGAATCTTCCTGCGCCAAACCACTTCATTTGTGTGAAAAGTAAAAGGCATTTATTTTCCGAAATAAGAATCTGCGTTGCAGAAAAATAGCATATGTTTACACATATCCACGTCCAGTTATTAATAAAATTACGTTTAACTACAGTAATCATATAACAATCGCATGAAGTATATCTCCCATTTCCAAAAAAGTAATAAATAAAACAAACAAGTTTGAATATTACACTGCACAATGCTTTCCCAACAAACACACTAATATTGTACAAGGCAAATGAACATCTAAACTCTCAGGCGGCCCTGGCCCTACCACCACCCTCAAATTATAACCACCCTGCTCGTTACAGAGACCAGATAAACAACGAGAATTAAAAATCAGGCGGATCTCCTGTAGGCCTCTCCACCTCACGGTCTGACTCTCATATGAAAAATATATAATCGGCGTTTTGCAGTCATTTCACTTGCAAAAGGCTGGCGAGCGAGACCGGACAAGAATTTACAGCCGAGAGCCGCGATATCGCGGTGGTTATTACCGTTCAGTTCTCGTTTCTTGTTTGTTAAAATCCGATAATGGCGTCCTTCCTCGCGAGAGAATCCCTCCGACACAGCAACGGCCGCGCCGGGGGAGGCAAGATGGCGGCGGTGGGCCGCGCGGGCGCAACAACTGTCGTGGCTCGCGGTTGCCTCGCGCAGCCGCTCGTTCGCTGCCTGTGCCCGGCTGTCAAGCAACAGCCGTCAGTAGGGGAAGAGTGAAGCGCTGCACACAACCAGTCCCGGCAACAGAAGCTGCATCAAACTTGGTACATGTTTAATGTTGCCCTGAATTTATTGGTGTTATTGTTGATGATCTTATCGTAAAATACAGCTCACCGGCCCGACTCCCGTCACGTTTACAAATTTTCTGCGGGAAAAATAAAGGAGTCAGAAAACAATCCTTCCCCGCGCCGAGAAGTTTGGATCCCTGTTCTCCAGCTGACATATTTAACCGGTGAAAATTGACATTCGCTGTTTTATTACGCTTATTTTAATCGCGCATTGCGTTTGTTGCTATAAATAAGCAGAGCGGAGAAAAGTGAGAATGCCGAACCATTTAAAATATTTACAACAAAATACAATTTTATTAATATTTACGCTTTTGGTAATTTTCCGAGTGTCTCCGTCAGACTCTGAAAGGCAGAAAATTAGGATTTTGATGTAATCAGTTTTTTGCTGACTGTCCTGCCGTCTGAATTTTCTCACGAGTTGGGTAAAAGTTGCTTTCAGTGTTGGTAACTGACAATATCAGAAAACCCAAAGGTGTTCATTATCAGTTGAGAGTTGAATAGCAGCTTTCTTGCTTTAAAAAAAGCATACCAAAAATCTGCACACTGGTTATGTCCTTTGCATGTGGGGTATCTCTTGCTTTTCATCACCATCATACTTCGGGCGCAAGTCGATCAGATTTTAATTTCTGCAAGTATTTTTATTTAGCATGAATTATTGGCAGGGTAAGGGTGACAGTATTCATCAAAGGAACTATTGCACTGGAGTGGGATGGTGTAGGTGAGAGATCAAACAGAATCTGTTAGGAACAATAGAGGAGCTATTACGCTACTAGATGTATACTATAGCTGACCACATAGTGGGAAGGAGATAGAGGAGCAAATTTGCAGGCATAATACAGAAAGACACAAGAGCTACAGAATAATGATTTTCTGTTCCGAAGAAGGGTCACTGACCCGAAACGTTGACTCTGCTTCTCTTTCCACAGATGCTGCCAGACTTGCTGAGTGGTTCCAGCATTTCTTGTTTTTATTTCAGATTTCCAGCATCCGCAGTATTTTATTACAGAATAATGATGATGGGGACTTCCTAATATAGACTGCTATAGTAACAGCATAAAGAGCAAAGAGAGAGAGGAATTCTTGAACTTTCTGGATCGAAGTGTTTCCAGCCCAATGAGAAAGGAAACAGCGCTGCATCCAGTTCTGGGAATTAAAGCCTGGCTCGGGTATAAAATTAAAAATCGACCACAACCAACCCGAGCCCTTTAATTTTTTTTCACATCCGACCTGACCCGACACGAATCTCCTTTTTCTGTTCCTGTAGCAGGCCATTCCTGCAGCTGGAGTTCTGGGGGATCATGATCCCGTGACTTCCCGGAAGCAATGGCCAGCACGACCTGACCAGAGCCAGAATGCTGGATTCGGAATTTTGATCCGACCGGACCCGAACCCAAGACATGTAGTCGGGTTTAGTTGGATAGCCAGGCTTTACTGGGAATTAAGTGGAGCATGTTTCAAGCAGAGAGGATTTTGGGAGCAATAACCATAATATAATAATTATGGAAAATGACAAGGAATAATCAAGCATAAAAATACTTCACTGGAGGAAGGCTAACTTCAGTGAGTTGAAAAGGGATCTGGCCCAGGTGGAATTTAAAATTGGTAGGCAAAACAGTAGTTGAACAAGAGAGCTTCAAAGAGGAGAGTGTGCCTCCATTTTGAAGAATCAGCAGCAACATGAAGAAACATTTTTCTTTTACACAGCAAGTTGTTGTGATCTGGAATGCACTGCCTGAAAGACCTTGGTTAGGCCCCATCGTGAATAATAAAAGAAAGGAAGACTTGCATTTATATAGCCCCTTTCATGACTGTGGCATTCCAAATCATTTTTATAACCAACTAGTTAGGGGAACAGTAGCATAGTGCATATGTTACTGAACAAGTAATCCAGAGGCCTAGACCAATGCTCCGGAGACATGAGATCAGATCCCATCATGTGCAGCTCCAACAACATTGCAGCCTGCTTGATTGGCACCCCATCCACCACCTTAAACATTCACTCCATTCACCACTGGTGCACAAGATGCACCACAGCAACTCACAAAATCTTCTTTGACAGCACCTCCAAACCCATGACCACCGCCACCCAGAAGGGCAAGGGTAGTAGGCGCATGAGAACAGTGCCAGCTCCAAGTCACAAACCATTGAGTTAGAAATATATCACTGTTCTTTCTTTGTCACTGTCAAAATCCTGTAACTCCCTATCTAACAGCACGGTGGGAGCACGGTCTGCAGCGGTTCAAGGTGGCTCACCACCACCTTCTCAAAGGCAATTAGGGATGGCTAATAAATGTTGGCCTTGCCAAATGTGAATGAATAAATTTTTTAAAGAAGTAAATATATAAATGGGAGTCTTTTCTTTACTTGGGTTTTCTGATTAACGCTGATTTTAGCCTAGAAACAGTTCATTGGGTTTTCTACGGAGAAAGAACAAATGGTCTTTCTCATCTTTTTTCAATGAAAGCAAAGTCCTTGCGCAGTTAAGCTTGTAACATGGCCTAACAGTTCTCCTTCAGAGCTCCTAGACATACAACTTAACCTGAAATTTTTTAAGTTGTCTTAGTTGGTCACTAAGAGGATTCTCCTAGATGGGAAAAATAAGTTAACATCTCTTTAGGGTCAATTTGACTACAAAATGACATTTCTGAATCAAATTGATGATTTGAGACAGACTGGATAATGGACATCAGAGATAAACAAATCTGGAGTATTTCAGAGTAGCCTGATCACTACTGTATATTTTTTTCAGAACATAATTGCTCTAGCCATGGACCCTTTGGGACTATAGGCATCTCCCTCCATTAGAGAGACAGTTGGTGATATATAGCTTGAGGGTCACCACTCCTCAAGCGTGGGGCAAGGCAAGGAGGCAGGCCTCCATGAACTGCCAAAGCCAGTACGGGGATTGAACCCGCGCTGTTGATATCTTTCTGTATCTTACAGTAGCCGTTCAGCTAACTGAGCTAATTAACCCCCTTCAGAACATAGTTATGATTTTACCAAACAGCAGAAATCTTCAATGCATTCACGCTACTGTTACAACTGGCAAACAGAAGATTCTTCCTCATGGAGCTTCAGAATTTAAGATTTATTTGTAAATTATTTTCCTCCGATGTGAATTTTATTTTCTCCCCTTGTTCTGTATGTTATCTTCTCTCTCTAAGAATTACCTGCCCTTTACATGCCATTTCCCCCAAAGGTATGGCCAAAATTGAGAATTTGCTGTGCAAGCAACTACAGGCACACATTCACTTCCCACTACTCAGTAGTATGGATTAAAAAATAAATTAAACATCCAAAAGTTAGT
Source organism: Heterodontus francisci (assembly GCF_036365525.1). NCBI lineage: Eukaryota > Metazoa > Chordata > Chondrichthyes > Heterodontiformes > Heterodontidae > Heterodontus > Heterodontus francisci. Next base: position 38,379,830 of record NC_090387.1, read on the forward strand.
GATGTAGTATTATATCAGATGGCAGTCAACAGTATTACTTGCACATAAGAATAATCAAAAATGATGGGATTTAGGAAATTGCTTAAGGCAGAATTGGCTGTATTCTACCACAAACTTTACTTACTTACTGAGTTAATTGGTTAACACCCTAAGATAATTTCTTCCAATTATACTAGAAATACTTCATATGTGAGATAATTAAGATTTTTTTCTAAAATAGGATTGCCTTAGATCGCGGCCTTTGCTCAGTGGTAACACACTCACCTCTGAATCAGAAAGCTGTGGGTTTAAGTTTCACTCCAGATACATGCCCACAAAATCTAGTCTGGTGCTTCAGTGGCATGCTGAGACGGTGTAGCATTGTCAGTGGTGCAGTCATTCAGATCAGACAATGGCCCAGATTTTGCTGTGCTTATGCCAGCAAAGCTATCAGCATTCGCTGTCACTGCACCGATGAGAGGCCCAGCAACTGCCGGAGCATGCATTGTAGCGTATAAATCCAGAAGTTGTGATGGGCCATTCTGCACTGCTCGAGAGGCCTCACCATTGCACTCACCAGCCTCAAGATTAAAACGGAAGAAATATGCCTGGTGAGAATTTGTGCTGATTGCTCACTAATAACAAAAGTATTTGCACCTCAACATTTGAGAGTTGGTGGTTGAAGGCAGAAAGAGCCTCCAGAGTTAATTTGCCAGTAGCTAAGGATTGATTTCAACTTTCAAAATGGTTGGTAGACAGACTTTTCAACTCCCCAGATTTATCTGAATTAGAAACATTCAGACTTTTTAAAAATGTGTCCAAGTACATGACTTTGTAAACAAGATTTATCAGACTTTTAAAATGTTTAATGCATGACTTTTTCAAATTATTCTGACCAAATTTACTTGGCTTTTTAAAAATATGTATAAATTATTATTTTTTTTAAATGATTCTGATCAAAATTTACCTTGTTCCAATCATTTTTAACATGACAGATAGTGCTACAGCTTATTCTTAACATTCGGTATGGCTTTTATTCACTGCACCACGTTCTGTGGCCTTTTCACCCACATTGGAGAACACTGCACGGGCACACTGAAGCCCACGTCATGAAGGAATCCTCCCTCTTTACAAGTGAAATTCCTGTCCCCACCATCGCGTTAGGTAAGCTTGTACCTTAGTTTGAGATCAGCAGCAAGCACTTTGCTTTGCTGCTGACCGCAAAATCTGGGCCACTAAATAGCCACCCTAGACTGGGCGTCAAAGATCCCAGGGCACAATTTGAAAAGACTAGTGGAGTACTCCCAGTGTCCTGGTTATTATTTATCCCTCAGCCAACACATAAAACATGAGTGGTCATTTTCATTGCGAATTGCTTTGTGAAAATTGGCCGCTATGTTTTCTACAAGACTGGCTACACTTCAAAACTACTTCATTAGATGTAATGCACTTTCAGACGTCCTGAGGTCCTTAAAGGTGCTGTATAAATGCCTGAGTGTGATGGAGGCAGTGTCAATCCTGGCTTTCAAAAGGATATTGGATAATTATCTGAAGAGAAACAAAATTGCAGGGCTATGGGGAAAAGGCAGGGGCGTGGACTAGCCAAGTAGCTGTTGGAGAGCCGGCACAGACATGACGGACCGAATGATCTCCTTCTGAGCTGTAACTATTCCATGATTCTATGATTTTCCCTGTGACAATACTGATCTGTGTTGATGTTTGAAGGTCTCTGGTCGACTCTCTGACTTCGGAACGCATGCGCGATGGCATCTGGTTCATTTGAATTAGGTGCGTTCATGCTGTAACACATTTCGTCGGAGTGTAAAGAAGATCAATCAAAATGCACATTATTTTATAATAGATGTATTCCTACATAAACTAGTTGTAGCAATTGCAATTTGGAATTGGCTGTACCGAATCAGATTGCGACACGACGGGGAACCTGAAAGCAGCTCCAGCCTCAGAGTGAAACCAACATGGTGATTTCTTTCAGAGCGATTTTCGCCTTTGTGAAACGTTTCCCAGTGAGGTATCACAGGATACTGGAGAGAAATTGCAGTCTTGTCTCTTGCGCTCAAAACATCAACACAGCAAGTAAGTGATCACCAGAACTTACCCTCGATTTTTGTATTTGTTCCGAACAGACTGTGCTTTAAAATTTATGGGATGAACAATTTTTACCATAAAAATTCATCTGCTGTTTAGTTTCTAAATCTGAAATGATTTGTTTCCTAATTTAAGCGAGCTTCATGTCCAGAGCTTAGATTTTAATCCTTAGTCTTTTGAAGACTTAGTATTTTAATTTTGAGGTAACATCTGTGACCATTGCATGCATTTTTGTTTGCTGATGCATTTATTCCAGGAGTATTTTTTCTGTGAAATGCTGGCTGTTAACTCCTCGGTTAAACTATTTTATTCGTCTTTCTTCCCAGAACAGCAAGAATGGCAGAATCCTGTATCTGCCCCAAGTGGGACCCGGCAATCTCCTATTGACATAAACACTGCAGTTAGCGTGCACGATCCGCAGCTGAAACCTTTAAAGATCTCTTATGACCCTAGTAATTGCCTTCGACTTAGGAACAATGGCTATTTCTTTCAAGTGGAATTTGAAGATTGCAAAGACAGCTCGGGTATGAAAACCTGTATTGGTCTTCAGAAAGTTTAAATGACAAACAAGAGCAAGGCGTCTTCCGCCTTAAGGCAATTAAAGGGTGTAATTGCACTCAATGTAAACTGCAGCTACTGGAGTCAAAACAGGCAGCGCCCTGTTTACCAAGCCTAATTAAAACTTGAGTTCTGTTGAGAAAAAAATCTGTGCATGCATGCAGGCAAGCTTAGAGGTCCACCTTCAGCAGTAACGTTTAACTGTTTAACCAGTGCAATGGACAGTGAGTGTAGGCATTCTCTAAACATTTAAATTAATTTTGATAGGTTTAATAACTTGAGGAATTAGAAGGTATCCTGGGCACCTTTTCTGTATAGAAACAGGAGACTATTCAGCTCATTGTGTCTGTGCTGACCAAAGAAGAGCTATCCAGCCTAATCCCACTTTCCAGCTCATGGTCCATTGCCCTGTAGGTTACAGCACTTCAAGTACATAGCCAAATTTATTTATTTTTTAAAGTGATGAGGTTTTCTGCCTATAGCACCCTTTTAACTCTCTTGTAATCCATCTACCAATTACTTTAAATCTAAGCCCCCGATTATTGACCTCCTTCTAATGGAAATAGGTCCTTCCTATCCATTCTATCTCGGCCTCCTAATTTTACACACTCAATTAAATCTCCCCTCAGCTTCCTCTGTTCCAAAGAAAACAAATATTTCCTCACAACTAAAATTCTCAATTCCTGGGAACATCCTCAAATGTCCTCTCTATCCTTCCTAGTGCAATCACATCCTTACTGTAATGCAATGATCAGAACTGTAAAGAGTACTCTTGCCGCGGTCTAACTAGTGATTTATACAATTCTAGCATAACCTCCTTGTACTCTTACACTCATAGCTCTTATACTCCATGCCTCAGCCAATAAAGCAAAATATCCCTTATGCCTTCTTAACTATCTTATCTACCTGTCCTTCTACCTTCAGTGATCTGTGGACATGCAATCCAAAGTCCTTCTGTTCCTCTGCACTTCTCTGCATCTGTGACAGGTAGGTTGGTGAGGGCGAGGTCAAATAGGATTTCCCTCTTGTTGGTTCTCTCACCCCTGCCGCAGGCCCAGTCTGGCAGATATGTCCTTCAGGACTCAGCCAGCTCTGTCAGCGATGGTGCTACCAAGCCGCTCTTGGTGATGGACATTGAAGTCCCCCAGCCAGACTACATTGTGCCCTTGCTACCCCAGTGCTTCTTTGACATCCTGCTGGTTGTATCTCCCTATCTGGTTGCTTTGGATGAGGATCTGAGGAGACAATGATATAGAGAGAGGTGTATTCGTTCCACTTATTTTTACTCATCAAGCAATGCTGACAGACCAAAGTCAGCAACCTGAATATGAGATCAATATCTGCCTTTGCTGCATATGCTTCAGGGAGGTAATTACAGAATTATGTAATTTCCATCAGCTTGATCTGATGAGTTCCATGAGGAGAGTGGCTCTCCTTGCAACTCTTAGTGATCATTGCCTTAAAAAACTTACATGTGACTGGATTCTTTCAAGCAACATAATAGCATACTAACTAAATGTATTAACCAACATGTTTGGCGGGATAAATTCCCTCATAACTTTCCATATTGAAAGCAGCAGACATATTGATACAGCTCTGCACTCTCAGTATGGTAATTATTGCCAATTATTTCTGATTGCATGTACGTGGCTACGCAGTGGTTCAGATTCACCATTTTCTCAAGTAAATAATGTTTCTACAGTTAAATTTTTCATTTACCCCCTTTAAAGCACAGGATTGTTCTTGGAAAGATGAAACAATCTACATTGTTTCGCCCTATAGAATTTTAAAGGTGACTCTAATTGACTGGACCTTCACTTATGTGCCAATTCCACTATCAGTCTTCTCTGTAGTGCACTTATACGGGCAGTAGGTGCTTGCCACTGTTGGAGAATGTGTTGCAGGATGCATTCAGGTCCTAGGTGCCAGCACACTACCCAAGTCATAGTTTTCTGTTCTACCTAAACAACTATCAAGACCAATGTATTCCTCCACTATATTATTTCACCCCATCCCAAAATGAACTCTCAGGTCACAGCTGAAATAAAATAAACTAATAGTATGAGGATCCCACCTACACACGGAGTGGAACCAGTTCACCCATACCAAGCAAACATCCAAGCACGGCACTGGCCAAATGGAAGCCACCGCAACCCAGGAGCCCATATGTCTAAGAGCTGGACTCTCCTCCTCCACCTCACAAAAGTAAAAGCACTGGAGCCAGGGTGGAGATTTCTCCTGACATCCACCAAGTCATAGGTCCCTCATCTTCTATATTGCTGCCCAGATGTGCAGGGTACTGGAGCGGTCCCTCGCCTAAAGGTTACAGTTGAAATCCACCCCCGAAGATGATGCACTCGCCAACTTCATTGGATCCAAGATGAGCAGACACTTCTTCAAAGAAGTGCACTTTCCGTGCAGCAGCCTGGGGAGTATATACGTTCGCTAGGTGAAGCAGCACATCCCCCAGCTGGATGGCAAGATGAAGCAAGCGGCCTGGCACAGGCTCCTTCACCCCGCAAGAACTCCAGCTGAAACTGTGGAAACATACGAATTAGGAGCAGGATTAGGCCACTTGGCCCCTCAAGCCTGATCCGCAATTCAGTAAGATCATGGCTGATCTGATAGCAACCTCGACTCCACATTCCCGTCTACCCCCAATAACCTTTCACCCCCTTGCTTATCAAGAAATTATCTACCTCGGCCTTAAAAATATTTAAAGACTCTTTCTATTCCCTTTTGAGGAACAGAGTTCCAAAGACTCACAACCCTCTGAGAAAAAATGTCTTCTCATCACTGTCTTAAATGGATGACCCTTAGTTCTATTTTCTCCCACAGGGGGAAACAGCCTTTCCACGTACACCCTGTCAAGACCCCTCAGGATCTCATATGATTCAATCAAGTCGCCTCTTGCTCTTCTAAACTCCAGCAGATACAAGCCTAGTCTGTCCAACCTTCCCTCATAAGACAACCCACCCATTCTAGGTATTAATCTAGTAAACCTTCTCTGAACTGCTTCCAACACATTGACATCCTTCCTTAAATATGGCGACCAATACTGTACACAGTATTCCAGATGTGGTCTCACCAATGCCCTGTATAACTGAAGCATAACCTCCCTACTTTTGTATTCAATTCTCCTCACAATAAATGATAACATTCTATTCACTTTCCTAATTGCTTGCTGAACCTGCATACTAACCTTTTGCGATTCATGCACTAGAACACCCAGATTGTTCTGCATCTCACAGCTCTGCAATCTCTCACCATTTAGATAAATTGACTCCTGACAACGCAGAGCATGCACAGAGCGATCGCCAACATCAGTGTGTGCGAACATTTCCCTGAACAGTACCCTGCTCCCTCCTACCATATCTGCTTCAATTGCGACATGCCCCTCCACCCCCCCACCCTCGGCCGCTTGCTCCCTGCCTTGCCTCTGGCTTCCCTCAACCACTCGCTCCTGCCTTCACCGCTTCCCAGCTCGTCACTTCCTCCTCTCGGCCGATTGATCCCTGCTTCGTCGCCTCAGCCGCTTTCTCTCCGCCTCACCGCTGCCTTCCCCCAGCCACTCTCTCCCGCTCTTGCCGCTTCCCCCCTCAGCCACTCACTCCGCGCTCAGCTGCTCGCTTCTGACCTCACTGCTCCCGCTCTTGGCTGATCGCTTCCCGCCGCCTGAAGAAACGGCGGGAGGTGGGAAACGAGCCGCTGAAGCGCAATGCAGGGAGAGAGCAGCCGAGGTGTGATGGGGTGACATGGGAGCAGAGTGGCCGAGAGGAGAGAAGCGCAAAGCCTGGAGCGAGTAGGGGGGTGGTGGTGTGTAGAGGGTGGTAGTGCCAGCCTCGGCCATTTGGGTTGTTTTGGCAGCCCAGGAGGTGGGGCAGTTTTTTCGTACATGCCCCACTTTCTTATAGCCTTGGCAGCACTGACATCCAGATGGCGTGGTTGGCAACCCCAGGTATTGAATGTAGAATACAGGATTCATGACCTCCTCCCACGCGAGCTGCACAAAAAATACTTTGCATCTGAAGACGTGCCGCAGGCTGATCTCTCGGAAGCCAAACAGGATAGGGGCGAACCCCAACTTCACCTCTTCCAGTATGCGAAGGTTGGGGAGGAGGAGTCCACACAGGATAAAGAGCAGATGTTTTGAGATGACTAAGTGCTATGTGATGGCCTTGAGGTTCCACCAGAAGGAAGATCCTGCCCATTGTGAACCCCCTCTCGAGGGCCAGATGCATCACCCACTCAGTCTTCAGAAAGAACATGCCCTTCCTGTAAACTTGTGAGGTGGATACAATGGCTGAAGGGCTGACAACCCCAGCCATGATTTCTAAGCACACCTTAATCGTCATATTGCGGTGAGTGTACCTTTCACCCTATGCTTTTTAGTAATTAGCTTAAATGATGGCAGGGCTGCAGGAGTAGCAGAGGCAGTAACTCCCATGTAGGTCCTCGCAGACCCTTCCACTGGCAAAGATGGAGTCACCATTGAAGCTTTGCAAGCTACTCCTACCCTAATTCTCAGGCTGATGTTTCTGATGGTGCCTTTGTCTACACAAGGGCACTGAAAAGGAAAAACTACCCCTTCTTTAGATTGGGATGAGAGACTGGCTTCCTCATTTCTGTGCAGTTCTAAAACACAACAACAATAATTAGTGAGGAGACCAAAGGTCATGTTGGTTGGTCTCAAATATAGAGAGAGACATAGAAGAAGGAGGAAGATTACAGGGGCAGGGTTGCCACTCAAATTCAGGCTCGGTGGATGGATTGGTGCTGCAGGGGTGCACTTTCCAGAGATTTTTAAAGTCTTTGGTAGTAATCTTCCTAGTATGGGAGAAGGCAATACCTTCACCTAGGACAGCCGGAACTGCCCATGCACAGTCTTCCACCAAGTCTTATTGATGAGGTTACAGAAAACTTCACCCAGTCAGCTCTAGTTGTCCGAGGCCAGGCAATGGGGGAGGAGGGGTTATTAGCTTGTGTGTCCTCGACAATTTTGAAGAAAACACACACACAAACACACAGCTTCAGTCTTCTGGCCTCTTTCTTCTTTCCTCTCCCAGCACCATCACTACCACCCCACACCTACAGGTAACAGTCTTTATTGAAAAATGCACCAAACACCCACCTTTTGTTATAAAAGTTGCTCCTCCAAAGCAGATATTATTGATTCATGTTCTTGCTGTTGTTGTCTCTTCCTCTTCCCTTCTCAATATGGGGAGCCAGCACAAAACAATTTAAAATGCTCCCTCTTCTAGGCTCCAGGCCACAGCAGCAGCAGGAATCACCAGCAATACCTCTCCTCGCCATCCAACAATGACTGTTCCCCTCCAGAAGGCCAGTTAGTGAAGGATAGAGTCATCTCCTATCTTGAAACACTTTTTAAAGCATTTATTCACAGAGATACATCTTACAAACATGTACCTCCAAAACTCAAACCCTAGTTCCCATTTTTTCCTATTTATACAAGCCCAAGTGAATCCCTAGTCAATGCCCAGCACCTGCATCCAATGCTGTTATTTGGATGAGATTTTAAAGAAAGGTTCCCATAGTACTATTTGAAGGTAGGCATAGGAGTTGGCATGGCCAACATTTATCCCCCAATCTAAAGCAAGTTAACTGGTCATTTATAGGATTGCTCTGTGTTTGCTCAAATTGACTGCCATGTTTTCCAACATAAAAATAGTGACTGCACTTAAAAGTTAATTTGTTGGCTGTTAAGTACTTTGAGAAGTCCTGAGCTCAGACAGGCATTATATAAATGCAAGTTCTTTCTGACGAGTGTAATGATATGATCAGAGACCATGGGCTGGATTTTAAAGGGTCCCCGATGCTGGGAACGGTGCCGGGGAGGAGCTTGAAAATCGCAACGGATGTGGTCCGCCACCAACCCTGATGCCGGCAGGGCCTTTCCCGATCTTGGCGGCGGCGAGGCCTCGTGGCAGCTGCCCCGCCGCTCGGCGACAGGACCTGCTTTATAATACGCAAATGGCTACTTACTTTTCACTAATATGCAGGCCGCAGCGATTCTGCCAGCAGGTCCCCAGTTACATCTGTTGAGTTCAACTTCCAACAATTTGGTAGTCACCAATTCTATAAATAATTAGTAGGCAAACTCCCAATTCTTTTTGATTGTTTCTTACCTTATTATAAAGTTATGTTGGCAGTTCTGACACCAATACTAGGTTGGTGATCTGTACTGCTGCTTATTTTTACTTTAAGAAATAATTTTTACTGTCTTTTCCTTTTTTTAAAAAACTTGCATCTGGCCACACTGGTTATGCATATATGTTATGATAGATCAGCAGAATAATTTGGACAAGAGAATGCTCTATTTTATTGATAATGTTTACTATTGCCAGAAGGCTGGAGCAAATTATAAGGTGTAAGCACTGAATTCTGAAATAAATACAAGTAGTTCTTAAGAGTTAGAAAATTCAACCAGAGTATAGGATTGAAACTTCACCCAACCATTGAATGCCAGAGGTGGGTGGGGTTTAGAGGAGATGTGAAACTAGAGATAATTTTGGACAGATTTCTGATACCTAAACCTTTCTGCCTCTCTCTCTCTCTCTCTCCCCCTGTTCCTTTAAGTACTCCTTCAAACCTACCTCCTTGACTAAGTTTTTGGTTGTTTGCAAATGTAACCCCACTATTTAAGAAGGGAGCGAGAGAGAAAATGGAGAACTACAGACCCGTTAGTTTGATGTCAGTAGCAGGGAAAATGTTAGATTCTATTACAAAGGATTAGATAACTGGATACTTGGAAAATAATGATATGATTGGGCAGAGGCAACATGGATTTATAAAAGGCAAATCATGTTTGACAAACCTCTTGGAGTTTTTTGAGCATGTTATTTGTAACATAGATAAAGGAGAACCAGTAGATGTGGTGTATTTGGATTTTCAGATTTCTTCCTCCCACACAGGAGGTTAGTAAACAAAATTAGAGCACATGGGATTGGGGGGTAATATACTGCTATGGATTGAGAATTGGTTAACTGACAGAAAGCAGAGAGTAGGAATAAATGGGTTATTCTCAGGATGGCAGGCTGTTACTAGCGGGGTACTTCAGCGATCAGAGCTGGGGCCACAGCTGTTAACAATCTATATAAATGATTTGGATATGGAACCAAAATTTGCTGATGACACAAAACTAGGTGGGAATGTAAGTTTTGAGGAGGATGCAAGGAGGCTTCAAGGGGATTTGGGCAGGCTAAGTGAATGGGCAAGAACATGGCAGATGGAATATAATGTGAATAAGTGTGAAGTGATCCACTTTGCTAGAAAAAACAGATAGGCAGAGTATTTCTTAAATGGTGAGAGGTTGGGAAGTGTTGATGTCCAGAGGGACCTGGGTGTCCTTGTTCATGAGTCACTAAAAGCTAGTATGCAGATGCAGCAAGCAATTTGGAAGGTAAATGGTATGTTGGGCTTCATTGCAAGGGGATTTGAGTACAGGAGTAAAGATGTCTTGCTGCAATTGTATAAAGTGTTGGTGAGACTGCAGCTGGAGCATTGTGTACAGTTTTGATCTCCTTGTCTAAGGAAGGATACACTTGCCATAGAGGGAGTGCAACGGAGGTTCACCAGACTAATCCCTGGGATGGCAGGATTGTCTTATGAGGAGAGATTGCAGAAACTGGTCCTGTATTCTCTAGAGTTTCGAAGAATGAGAGGTGATCTCATTGAAAGCTAGAAAATTCTTACAGGGTGTGACAGAGTAGGTGTGGATAGGATGTTTCCTCTGGCTGGTGAATCTAGAACCAGGGAACACAGACTCAGAATAAGGGGTAGGCCATTTAAGACTGAGAGGAGGAGGAATTTCTTCTCAATGGGTGGTGAAGAGGGCTGTGGAAGCTCAATCATTTAGCATGTTCAAGACAGAAATAGATAGATTTCTGGATACTAATGATATCAAGGGATATGGGGATAGTGGGGGAAAATGACGTAGAGGTAGATGATCAGCCTTGATCTGTTTGAATGATGGAGCAGACTCGAGAGGCCGAATGGCCTACTCCTGCTCCTGTTTCCTATGGTCCTATTGACACAACCAAGGCAGAAGTAATGCACTGTTAAGTCAGTCCCACAACTCCACAGGTCACAGCATATTCGTAAAGTTGCCCACCTACTGGAAATTAGCCAAATTAAATACTTTATTTATCCCCCAGAATAAAGCACGCCAATCCAGGTTTCTTTAAATAACAACAAAATTAATTCTTTATTCATAAACCAAGTTTTAAACGATAATGAGATAAATCTTTATGTAGGAAAAGATTTTATAACGTGTTATTCTTCCTAACCCTCATGCACACACATATATTCAAAAAACAACAGTTTTAAAAATGATTGTTTTAAATTAGAACTGTTTCTTAGAAATAATAAAATAACTGGGTAATTTCTGGTAGGATATTTCCAAATTGGTGAGTTGTCCTAGAGTCGAATAGTTGGATGCCACTTGAAGTCTCTCCCGGTAAGATGAATGAACAGTCTGTGATGGGTAGGGATTCAAGGCAATTTGTCTGCAGATTTCAGGATCTTCCAAAAACACAAAAGGGAACAGGACTCACTCTTCAGGCAGGGATTTTTGAGTCTGGAGGCAACAACAATATGCCACACCTGAAACATAAGGCTTTCTTTCTCTAAAGCTGTGTTTCTCCACAGAGGGGTGTAGCAACCCCTTTTTTCCTGGGTCTTTTCTCTCTCTTCAGGCAGGTCAAAACCACTCCTTAAATGTAGTATTTCTTCCTGTCAGAAAATCACAGCTCCCAGCCAGCTCACCGTTCTCTGGTCTTCTTCACACTGCAGAACTGAAACTAAAAACTCAACAACAACCAAGTCACCAGATAGTTGTAGATCTTTCTGGTTGCTTGGATACAAGTTTTACAGCCTGCATTTCAAACACCAAGTCTCAGCAGTCACTGTTCACAGAAAGCCCTTTTTCTCAGCCTTAAATGCACACGGACCTCTTAGTTTTTACAAAAAAAACTCTTGTGACACTATGTCCTAATATCTCCTTATGTTGTTGTCAAATTGTTGTTGATAACACTGCTGTGAAGCACCTTGAGATGCTTTACTATGTTTAAGGCACTATATAAATGCAAATTGATATCTCTATTCGTTCTTTTCTTGAGTAATTGTTGCTGATCTCATCTGGTTTAGCCTCATCAGATTTAACTCCACTGTATTTCCTTCCCAAGTGTTTTGATCATTAGTTCACCAGCAATAAGACTGAGGCACAACACAAAAATATATTTTATTACTGTAATTTTGGGATTGCAAGCTGTGCTTTGTATTCGACAGGTATATTCTACAACACACTGTGCCTGTTCAGACTGCTTTTGTAAATATTCCAATCTGCTTTTGGTCAAGAAGCTAAAGCAGAATTGTTTCACAATTTCTATAACAAATAACTATTTTTAACTCTATATTCATGCTCAGTGGTTATCTAAGCTAATGATTTAAAAAAATCAATGGGGGTGCTGAAGGTAGATCTACTTGCAGCATTGATTATGATCACATGAACATTACAAACAGATCAAATTTCATCACCTCTATAGTTTATTTCTATATGTTCTATAGTTGCCTATGGAATAAAAAAATCCACACACTAATGGGTGATTTTTTAAAATTACATTTTGCATTTTCTTTTTGTCAACCTTATTTATTTTATTTTTATTTTATTTCGAGATACAGCACTGAAACAGACCCTTCGGCCCACCGAGTCTGTGCCGACCATCAACCACCCATTAATACTAATCCTACATTAATCCCATTACCCTCTCACATCCCCACCTTTCCTCAATTCCCCTACCACCTACCTATACTAGGGACAATTTATAATGGCCAATTTACCTATCAACCTGCAAGTTTTTGGCTGTGGGAGGAAACCGGAGCACCCGGCGAAAACCCACGCAGTCACAGGGAGAACTTGCAAACTCCGCACAGGCAGTACCCAGAATCGTTGACTTGTATTAATGTACATTTATCCATAAATAATTCAACCATTTGTGATCTAACAAACTTTTTTTGACCTAGCTTGATAAACAGATCCATGCTATCAGATGATATGACTGTGTGCCCTAAAGACTGTGTCCTTGAACACGACTTTGCAGCACCTCCGATGAGAATAACATCTTAAAAATCTCATAATAGATTTCAACTAAACTTTATATCTCATCACTCATTATGAGAAGTTGGCTAAGATCTGTCACTCCCCTGGGGTTTGTTTCCACAATTAACGACGTGCTATCACTGGCAAATTGCATTGGTACCATTTGGGCCATCTTGCTCTTTGCAGTTCTTAAATTCAAATTTGTGTAACTAATAATGTAATTTTTTCCTTCTGTAAGGGTTGCAGATAACCTGTAAGTTTTGAAAGCTGAACATCACCTTCCGTTTTCAAAGGGTTGAAGAAACTATGAATATTGTGGCTTTTCAAACCCTATTAACTTTTCTTGAAATTTCCACAATGTATTCATAAAGCCAATTAAACCATTATCAGAGAAGCTAAAATTCTTGTGCACCTTCAACACAACCAGACCCATTTCTAAACATTGGGATTAACGAAACTGATTTCATGTAATGATTGACTGACTTAAAATATGCTTGTTGTCTTTAGTTAGCTCAAGGCCATTTATAGTCATCTGAAATGATGCCACATTTTTCAATAGACTATTCTGCTTCAGTCTGTATGGTGTCAGCTTAGCTCAGTGCTAGTACTGTCTTCCCTGCAGTAAAATACTGTGGTTTGAGCCCCCTTCCAGGACTTGAGCACGTAGTTCAAAGCTAATACTTCAAGCAACTGCTATATTAATGGAAGTGGCATATTTCAATGAGACAGTCAACCAAGGCATTGTCTGCCTATTCAGGTAGATGCAAAAGATTCCATAGCACTTTTCAAAGTGCAGGAAAGTTCTTCAAGTGTCCTAGCTAGCATTTCTCCCTCAATCCACACGAACAAAACAGATTAATTGATTATTTATCAGTTTGGTTGTTTGTTGAACATTTCTGCTGCTGCTGCTTTTGCTTACTGATTAATCTTTTTTTTTAAAAAGGAAAAGGTTGTACAAGGTTCTGCCCCCACATCTGCTCACCCGCTGTCCTGAATCACAGACTCTGTTCCTCCACAGTGTTCCTAAGTCAGAAGTCCATTCTTTCATGACTCTCATTCCCAAGTTAAAGACTCCACTCTCTTTCACCTCCTCATCTCATGTCCAGTCCTGCCCCTTTTTCCAATCTGAGTTATAAATCAATTTCATATGCCCTCAGAATTTCACAAGTCATACTTCTGCCACACATACTCATTCCCCTCTGTCACCGGCTCTCTCTCCCCTCCCAGATCATATACCCTGCTCCCACCCGTTACTGTTATTTATTTAGGTACATGTCTTATGCTTGCCCCTCCCTATCTCGTATCAGACCCCATTCCCTCTTCTTCCTAAGTTGTTGGTCCTGCTCCCTCTAGACTGCTGAGTCGCATGTTGTGCTACTGTTCGCAAACAATTTTAAAAAAATTCTTAGACGTTATTTTGAAAGGAGAGGTAAAAATGGAAGATGGTAAACAGTGGGAAAAGATTCCAAACACTTGCAGCTCTTCTGGCACTCTCTTGCTTTAAGTCAGATGGGAGGGTAGCAAATGGGCCAGAAATTCAATTGGAACCCAGATACACCAAGTCTTGACCTTTCTTGCATTTTTGTGGGGGTTGTTTGCGATGGAGAGGGGGTGTGGCAAGAGTAGGGGACTCCCAGTTGGAATTTTTCTTGGCCTGACCCTAATGTGGTCTTGCAGTGCAATGGCAGCCAGTATGTTCAGAAGAATGAATTGCATTGGATGTTAGAGTGGCAATAGTAGAGCCCATCTTATCTATGAATAAAGTATATTTTGGAAATTAAAAAAAAAAATCTTGTCTAGACCTCTTCAAGAAAATTTTTCTTGAACCACTTTGAACTATATTTCCAGGGAAGGCCTGATGTATCAGGTCATAGAGGCATTTGTGCTAACCACAAATATGTAAATGATAGATCCTCCTTGACCTAGCAGATTTTAATGCTGTCAGTGGTAGAGGATCCCTCTGCGTATGATCCTGACATGGTTGTAATCTTGGGGATGTGCTGCCTCTGCTCTTCCTCTGTGGTGCTTTGCAGGTTCTCAAAACTGTGCATATTTACACAGATGTTAGAGCAGCACTATTGTATCTCTTTCCAGCATTCCAGGCAGTGCACCTTGAAGATTCACAAAGGACTGTATGAAGAACTTCTGTTAATTAGTGAGTGTATGTTGGAATCAAGCTGCTGTTCCACAGTAGCCCTTCTTTTCTTCCCTTGCTGCTTATCTGCTGACACCTCTACTTCTTTATGCTGGTGTTCGGTGCTTCACCTGGTGTCCCTTCCTGATGCCCCTACCTTACTTCCCCAAAATAGCTGTATTTAAGCTGGTGCTTGCAGGTGCTGATGTGATGGGCTGTTTCCTGCTTTTCCTCCCAGGTACCAGCTTCATAATCTTGAGAGACCCCCTAGGCAAAAAGAAAGGTAATGTGAAAGGTATTCAGCCAGTGGCTGTGGACACTATGATGCTTGTGAGTCAGTATTAGGTGCTAGCAAGAAGGCAAAGTTGACACAAGGCCTTGCTTTGTTGGGCTGGCACAAAGCTACCAAGCTCTTCTTCACTCACTCCTTTGACGGCCTCCACGCTAATTGTTTGGAAGGTTTACTTTTTTGTCGTGGCTGAGCACCACAGGTTAGCTGTTATTCATTGTTTGTTATGTGTAATCGTCTTTTGAAAAGAGGATACCCTTTGAGCATTGATTCAAATGATGCTGTAGGAGTGTGAGCCATTTCTTTGATCCATTATGAAATCACCCATATATTTGATAGCACATCTTCAACCATAAAGCTGAAATCCCTAACCATACACTGGACTTAGAAAGCCTGCAATCTGAAAACCTCATAGCCCTCTTCGGCTGTTTCTTTTTGTTTGTGCAAAAAGTGATGAAAGTGCAAAGATTCCTGTGAACTTGCCCCTTTCTGGATGGCCTCCCAGCACCTCTTCGCTCCTTCCTCACATTACTGCTCCCCCTCCTATTCCTTCTCCTCCAGCTAGGGCAGAATTGACAGAAAGAAACCCATGCAGGAAAAAAGTGTGTTTTCAGAAGTCCCTTAAGATTTCAGAAGTTGCACAGAGACTACAAGAACTTTAAAATCATCTGAGTAACCAAAAACCATTATACACTATCAACAAAATGTCTTCCAAACCTTTGCATCACTTTAAATGAGGACAGTGAATATTCTGTTTAACAGAGCTGTAATGGCTGCTTCTTGACCTGTACCATCCATAATTTGTGGGCTGGTAGAGAAAGTAGTTGTGGTAGTGCTGATCAACATGACAATTATGCTTGAGGTTCTGACGTCAGTTGACCCACGTTTCAGTATTTTGCTTAGGTCCTGCCTGTGTTCTGGTGGGGCGCTGGCTGCTTAATTTGGATCTGTGTGAAAATTGAAAAGGGCAGACTTCCAGCAGTAAGAAAATATACTTTTGGTGATGCCTTACTCTAAGCCCCTCGACCCTAAACTCTTCCTTGCATGCAATCTCCTTCTCCATCACATCAAAGGTATACCCATCGTGAAATGCACATTCAGAGTGCATAGGTGTACTTTGAGTGGAGCAGCAGGAAAAGTCCAGGCTCAACCCTTTGCAAAAATATCTGTTCAGGCAAAGAAACACGAATCTTCAGTAGCAGAGCACAAAATGGCCTCCTCAGTGTTGTAATTGCCTCAGGGACACCTTACAGCTGCTCTTATCGTTATTGATGTTACAACGATAGAACAACAACTTATATTTATATAGCACCTTTAACGTAACAGGGTGGATGTGGAAAGGATGTTTCCCCTTGTGGGAGAAGTTAGAACTAGGGATCACTGTTTAAGAATAAAGGGTTGCCCATTTAAGACCGAGATGAGGAGAATTTATTTCTCTGAGGGTCGTGTGTCTTTGGAACTTTCTTCCTCAAAAGGCGGTGGAAGCGGAGTCTTTGAATATTTTAAAGGCAGAGATAGATAGATTCTTGATAAGCAAGAGGGTGTAAGGTGGTAATGTGGAGTAATCAGTTCAGCCATGAACTTATTGAATGGCAGAGCCGGCTCGAGGGGCCAAATGGCCTACTCCTCCTAATTTATACGTTCATGATAAAACGTCCCAAGACGCTTCACTGGAGCATCATGCATGGAAGCAGCTGTGATGAAATAAATAATGAAATGGAAGAATTATGAATTTTAAAAGTCAAAACTGCAAGAACATGGACACTTGGACCACTGTCAAAATGGAGCCGTGATCACAGGACCCCTCCTGTACTGGAAATCAACAAACCTGTCTACAGAGAAGAAACTTGTTAACCTCATCCGAAATAGCTCTGGGGAGAACCCCTTTGAAATTGAAAGGCGCACTATTGCATCTTAATGACTGTTATCGACATGAATGAACGAATAAAGGATTCTGGAGACAGACTGACTCACAGCCCAAATCAAAAGGAATAGGTGTGAAGTAGGACTGTGTGAACAGAATGGTTCCCATTCAGACTTCAATCGATAGCCATGGTTATCATATCTTGGCCCATTGTGTGGTTACACCAGGGGAGAGGGCCATGTGTCTCCTAACATAAACTCTAAGGTGATGGATTTTTACCTTAAAAAGGTGGCCCTCTGGAGAGAGAGAGGGGCGATCAAGTCAACACCTCAGAAAACCAGCCAGAGGCTGTGCAAGAGGTCCAGCAAAGCAAGAAGAACCCTGCTGCACAAAACTGAACAACCACTGCAGCAGAGACATCACAAAGTGACTTTAGGTCTCTCCATCCATGAAGGTAACAAAATCCACACCACCAACTTTGTGCTGAGTTGTAACCACTAGAACTCTACAACAGCTCAACAAGTTCAAGATGACAAACACCCAGGCCTGCACCTTTTAAAAAGACTTTACTCCTTGGAAGATTCAACAAGCTTACTGTAAAGCACGAACACTTAACTCACTTTGGACTGTAAACTATGTCCTACCTTTTTCTCTCTATCTTTCTATTCTTGTGTATGTGTGTGAGTAAATGTGTGTGTGGGTGAGATTGTGACCATTTCGGGAATTGTGTAGAAAAAGTTATCTTTTTTTAAACCTACGAGAAAATCTGTCATTTGTCTGTTTATTTAACCCTAAAGACACTAAGGGGCTAAGGCATAATTTTGAACAAAACACTATTGCGGTCAGTTGGGAGGTGAAAAGTGGGAACCACCCACACCCCTTTCCACCTGTCCATAACAGGAGCATTATAAAACAAAGTATGACACCATGCCACAAAAGGAGATATTAGTTCAGATGATTAAAAGCTTTGCCAAAGAGGTAGGTTTTCAGGAGTGTCTTAAAGGAGGAAAGCGAGGTGCAGAGGTGTAGGGAGGTAATCACAGAGCTCGAGGCCTAGGTAACTGAAGCGTGGCCACCAGTGGTGGAGTGATTAAAATCAGGGAAACACAAGGCCAGAATTAGAGGAGCACAGATATCTAGGAGAATTATGGGGCTGGAGGAGATTACAGAGAGAGGGAGGGGCGAGGCCATGGAGGGATTTGAAAACAAGGTTAAGAATTTTAAAATCAAGACATTATTTGATTGGGAGCCATTGTAGGTAAGCGAACACGGGTGGTAGGAGAACAGGACTTGGTGCGAGTTAAGACATGGGCAGCAGAGTTTTGGATGACCTCAAGTTTACGGAGAGTAGAATGTGGGAGATCAGCCAGGAGTGCATTAAAATAGTCAAGACTAGAGGTAACAAAGGCATGAATGAGGGTTTCAGCAGCAGATGACCCGACGGCGGCTAAGTCGGGCAATGTTACAGAAGTAGAAATAGGTGGTCTTAGTGATGTCGTGAATATGAGATCAGAAGTTCATCTTGGGGTCAAATGTGACACCAAGGTTGCAAACAGACTGTTGCTAGAAAAAAGGATAGAGTCAGTCGCTAGGGAACGGAGTTTGAAGTGGGGACCGAAAACAATGGCTTCAGTCTTCCCAATATTTAATTGGAGAACATTTCTACTCGTCCAGTACAGGATGTCAGGTAAGCAGGCTGATAATTTAGCAACAGTGGACAGGAATCGAGAGAAGTGGTAGTGAGGCAGAGCTGAGTGTCCTCAGCATGTAGGTGAAAAATAACGCTGTGCTTTTGGATGATGTTGCCAGTAGTTGGTTAGGACAGGCATGCAGCAAAAAGAGAACGGTTAGCCACATTGCTTATTCCCATTTAAATGTGGTAAAATGAGCTTAAGAAGGCATGTGGTGGGTGTTGAGAAAAGCTGGTAGATTTTTGGGAAGATAATTTAAGTGTGTTTTTTGTGGCAGACTTGAGATGATCGTCTTTAAGAATGCATTGTCCTCTGTTTAGCATCCCAAAATCAAATGAAAATCCAGGCCTAATTCTCCACAATTTAAATTTGAACATATTTGTGTTGTAACATCTTTTTAAAAGAAAAGTGATTTTGTAGCATATCAGCTTGCATTACAAGATTCTAATTTATATTATAGGTCAAATGACTCATTCAGCTGTTTGTTTATCATTTCAAGCTTGGTAGAATAAGGGGCAATGATGTTGGAGAAAATAGGGAATGTATGTAAGCACTGGTTAGGTTACTGTACTGTGCTGATTAGCTTTGTTAATTCAGAAAGGACATTGAAAGTGATACATACTGCTCCCAAGGAAACCAATCTTCATGGATTTTATCTTATTCCTTTTCATGCATCTGTGCTCCAGGTCCCAGATTACCCATGAGCAACTCCAATGGGAGAAATCCAGTAGTATACATAGGCTATATGTTAAAATGTGGTCTGCTAATTCAATCTGCATTTGCTTTTAGTTGAATGATAGCTTTCAAACATGACTATAGCGACATAGCCTATAAGTGTAGCTTCCAATCTTCTGTTTGTTTTTACCTGCAGTTATTAGCAGTGGACCATTGAAGAACCATTATCGATTGAAGCAGTTTCATTTCCACTGGGGTTCAAAAAGTGACCGTGGATCAGAACATACAATCAACAATCAGGTGTACCCTGCAGAGGTATGCTGACTTAATTCTGCATTTGTCCCCTAAAATTCTGTTTCCAAAACGCAATTCAAAATAGCCCAGAAAAGTTGAACTGAGAATTTGGTAAATACAGTGATTTCCCCTTCTTAATGCTGCCCAAGATCCAAAAGGCAGGACAAACATGGGTGCAGATTCCTCCAATGCATACTATAGGTAATCCAGAAAGGTCATTGTCAGTGGACGAGACAGAAGCTAATAACCGATTAAGATAATTGCATGTTAAGCTCTTTGAATTCTCGTTCAGAAATTGATTGCAGAATGTAAAGATGCCAGGGGAGATCATTGCTATTTTCTTGGATATTTATCCTTCACCCTTTACAAATAAACATAAAAGATTTATGGCACAGAAGGAGGCCATTTAGCCCATCAAATCTGTGCTGGTCAATAAAGAGTTATCCAGTTTTTCCCCATTTTCCACTTTTTAGTGCATAGCCCTGTAGGTTACGACACCTCAAGTGCATATCCAAGTGTTTTTAAAATGTGTTGAATGTTGACTCTTCCATTATTCTGGAGTATTAGTGCATTAAAGTACAGAATTAGACAATGATTGAACAGATTTTTGTTCTTCCTATTTTAGCTTCATTTGGTTCACTGGAATCCAGTAAAATGCAACAACAGTGATGAAGCCATTCTGTCTGAAAACGGCCTTGCAGTTATAGGAGTATTTCTTAAGGTAACTCAGATCAACTGAACTGGTGATTTGAATTATTAGTCATTTAGAATTACAATTGTACATTTTTCTCTGTGGACACCCAGTGATAAACCAACATAAATTTGAAACTTGCTCTGATTTTCCGGCCGTACCCCTTAGTGTGGCCTAGGCACACTCCAGACACAGGCTTGTCCTCTGGCTAGGCAGTGTTTCTAGAAATCAGGCAGCAAGTCCACGCACAGCTGCAGAACTGAGATTTTTGCTCCTGTCTGCTGATATCATGGCCTATGCAAAACAGTAGCCAAAAGACCTCAACTGCTTCCAATCATCTGGAAGCAGGGCAGGTCTAAGTTTCAAGCATTGTCTTCAGTCTGCCCCTACCCTACAGAGTTTCCAGTCTGCGTACGTCCAGGGGCAGGCCCTTGTGTCAAGATTCTTTGGGTGCTCAACAATTATACTTGGAGGAGGAATGATAATAGCAACACTGGACTTTCACCTACCAAGGGAGAAGCGCCATAAAATCCCAGTGCAGAGAATGGCAGTGGACATTTGATGCAAAAGCTTTGTATCCCTTTTTCTTCTACCCAAGGTTTGCCAATTGCCTACGTGCAGGGAAGAAGACAATTTACCCTATGAGGATGATCTGAACAATCAAGGAAACTGAGTTCTAACAGAGTATCAATATTCAAAAGAAATATGCAATATGTACATTTTTGAATGGTGCATGATGAATCCTTTTTATTGTTGTTTTATATTAAAGCTTGGAAGAAGGCATGATAGCCTACAGAAACTTGTCGATGCATTGCCAGCTGTTAAACATAAGGTAGGTGTGTGACTGCATTTAGTTTGTTTTTCCTTTTATTCCCCACAGTTGCAGTTATGCCCCTTCGATGTTAATGTTGTTCTCCGCAATTGAAAAAGCAGGGATGGCTCAGTCTGGAAAGCTGCATTGGGTAGACTTGAGCAGTTCAGTGCAAATGCATTTGTTACTTAAGAATCAGAATTTAATTCTTCCTCCAGTTTCTAAGATGAAAATTTACTGGCACCAGGTATTGAAGGCGATCAAAAAGCCTTACTTCATGGTTTAGATTTTGTTTTGTGTTCACTAAGGTGGGGATATCAGTTCAAGATAACTTTCACTTTTGGCAATTATTTTTAACCATCCAGCTTTCCCAAGTCAGGTATATCCCATAAAGCCATTACTGTAGTGAAGAGACTTAGCAGTTGGCAGGAAAAAAGACAGAAGCGCAAGGGGAGAGCCAACTGTGTAACAGCCCCGACAACCAATTTTATCTGCAGCACCTGTGGAAGAGTCTGTCCCTCTAGAATTGGCCTTTATAGCCACTCCAGGCGCTGCTTCACAAACCACTGACCACCTCCAGGCACTTACCCATTGTCTCTCGAGACAAGGAGGCCAAAGAAGAAGAAGAAGAGTGTCTCAACAGGATGATTTAATCCCAGTCTCACCAGATTAACTTCTACTGTGAAGTTTTTCAATTCTCATACCAATTGCAGTTATGGGGCTTATTCATAAAATCTTAAAGTGCCCAACAATTGCTGCACTCCAGGCACTGCCTCCTCACATTGAAATTCTAAGGGCTGCTCAGCACCATGCATTCTGCATGTCATATTCTAATCCAGGGTTGCCAACATACGCCCATGGGCCAGAATCTGGCCGGCTGAAGGATTGCATCCTACCAGTCAATCTGTTCGTGGCTTGTGTCGTGTAGGCCCCGACCTGCCATGAATGAGACACCTTAATTTCGCCACATAAACATTGATTTTTAAACTGTTACTGGAGTAAGAAAGAATCTGTTTTTTAAAAAAAACACCAGCCCTTGACGGGAAAGACATTTGCATAGTAACATACAGTACTTGGAAAGAACAAAGGGGCCACTCCTGCTCCAATTTAATCCACAATGGACTTTTGATTACCAGACATTGAAAGTGGAGCAGCTAGCATTCCAGGTTAACTGCGAAGATGGCCAAATACACAAACAGACGTGGTCAGACCAGTTTAGTCACATAACTAACTGGTTATCGGAGTTTTTGAATTTGAACTTGCACAGAGAATTTGAATGCAGAAGCTGTTTGCTCCTGGACAGAAAAGATTTCTCTCCTGACTGCTCCCATCTCTTTCTCACGGAACTGAAGACCCATTGAAGACACATGAACCCCAAGAGAGAAAAATCTCCTACAGTGAACAAGGTTTAAGAAGAATACTGGGTCCCAACAAAAAGCAAGAATTACCTACAAGCAAGAACTACCTACAAAAGGACTATAGTGAGCTCGAAGGACAGCAACAAGAAACTCTTCTGATATTGCCTCAAACCTCTCCACTATTTTTCTTCTATCTTCTGTCTCTATTTGCATGTACATATTGTGTATGCATGCTAACGTGGGACGCGGCGTGTATCTGTAGGCGTTAACCGAATTAGAGTTTAAGTTTTAAGTTTCAATAAATTTCACTTTTCTTCTTTAATCCTGGTGTGCTGGTTTCTTGGCCTTATAATTGGAAAGTGGTGAACAAGGATTCACCAAGGGGGAGCTCAAACCACAGTGTGTTTAAAATTAAATCTTGTTACAAGAATAACAGGTTTAGGCTGAAAGAGATCCCTAGACACCTTCCTCACCGGGTCATAACATTTGGCTCTGATTGATGGCTCCCCTGTACGTCAGAGGGATGGGCGGGACCTGTGTCTAACAGGCGGGGGGGCCCTGTCTGTGATTGGCCTGGAACTGAGAAGATCTGCCTGGATGGCGTTAGCACTAATTGGTGGATGCAGCACAGGCACTTTGGGTTCAGCCACCCCTGTTGCTTTCGCGTGGTTTAGAAGATGTCCTGTATCCTGCATACTGGGCAGATTCCCGCTTCCACTCGCCACAACTTAAATAAAAAAGACGTGGCAAGTATCCAGTTGTTGGAATGGCTGCTGCGGGGAGCATAGAACGCGGGAGACACGAGGTGGGAAGGGGCGAGAGAGAGAGAGGGTACGAGGGCGAGAGAGAGAGAGGGTACGAGGGCGAGAGAGAGAGAGGGTACGAGGGCGAGAGAGAGAGAGAGAGGGCGGGGGCGAGAGAGAGAGAGAGAGAGAGGGCGGGGGCGAGAGAGAGAGAGGGCGGGGGCGAGAGAGAGAGAGAGAGAGAGGGCGGGGGCGAGAGAGAGAGAGAGAGAGGGCGGGGGCGAGAGAGAGAGAGAGAGAGGGCGGGGGGCGAGAGAGAGAGAGAGAGAGGGCGGGGGCGAGAGAGAGAGAGAGAGAGAGAGAGGGCGGGGGCGAGAGAGAGGGCGGGGGCGAGAGAGAGAGAGAGAGAGGGCGGGGGCGAGAGAGAGGGCGGGGGCGAGAGAGAGAGAGAGGGCGGGGGCGAGAGAGAGAGAGAGAGAGGGCGGGGGCGAGAGAGAGGGCGGGGGCGAGAGAGAGGGCGGGGGCGAGAGAGAGAGAGAGAGAGGGCGGGGGCGAGAGAGAGAGAGAGAGGGCGGGGGCGAGAGAGAGAGAGAGAGAGAGAGGGCGGGGGCGAGAGAGAGAGAGAGAGAGGGCGGGGGCGAGAGAGAGAGAGAGAGAGAGGGAGGGCGGGGGCGAGAGAGAGGAGAGAGAGAGAGGGCGGGGGCGAGAGAGAGAGAGAGAGAGAGGGCGGGGGCGAGAGAGAGAGAGAGAGGAGGAGGGCGGGGGCGAGAGAGAGAGAGAGAGAGAGGGCGGGGGCGAGAGAGAGAGAGAGAGAGGGAGGGCGGGGGCGAGAGAGAGAGAGAGAGAGAGAGGGCGGGGGCGAGAGAGAGAGAGAGAGAGAGAGAGAGAGGGCGGGGGCGAGAGAGAGAGAGAGAGAGAGAGAGAGAGAGAGGGCGGGGGCGAGAGAGAGAGAGAGAGAGAGAGAGAGGGCGGGGGCGAGAGAGAGAGAGAGAGAGAGAGAGAGGGCGGGGCGAGAGAGAGAGAGAGGAGAGAGAGAGAGAGAGGGCGGGGGCGAGAGAGAGAGAGAGAGAGAGAGGGGCGAGGGCGGGGGCGAGAGAGAGAGAGAGAGGCGGGGGCGAGAGAGAGTGAGAGAGAGGGCGGGGGCGAGAGAGAGAGAGTGAGAGAGAGGGCAGGGGCGAGAGAGAGAGAGAGAGGGCGGAGGGCGAGAGAGAGAGAGAGAGAGGCGGGGCGAGAGAGAGAGAGAGAGAGAGAGGGCGGTGGCGGGGCGAGGAGAGAGAGAGAGAGAGAGAGAGAGAGAGAGAGGGCGGGGCGAGGGCGGGGGCTGAGGGCGAGGCGAGGGCGAGAGAGAGAGAGAGGGCGGGGGCGAGGGCGAGAGAGAGAGAGAGAGGGCGGGGGCGAGGAGAGAGAGAGAGAGAGAGAGAGAGGGCGGGGGCGAGAGAGAGAGAGAGAGAGAGGGCGGGGGCGAGAGAGAGAGAGAGAGAGGCGGGCGAGAGAGAGAGGGCGGGGGCGAGAGAGAGAGAGAGAGAGAGGGCGGGGAGCGACGAGAGAGAGAGAGAGGAGAGAGGGCGGA